>NW_025947688.1:0-110151 GCF_000764305.2 Hyalella azteca
AATACCAAGTTTCCATTTTTCAAATCATAGTTGCTGGTAATAAGTGATAAACAGTGATTTAATATTTGGGTAGAATTTTAAATGTAGATAGCAAAAAAATAAATTACTCAATCTATTATCAACAATTCATTCTCACCACCAAAAAGAACACTGTTGAACCTCTCTGGCACTCCCAATCCTGACTGGAGTGATTTAAGATTTAGATAGAATTTTAATATAGACAGCATAAAAAGAAATTACTCAATCTATTATCAACAATTCATTCTCACCACCAAAAAGAACACTGTTGAACCTCTCTGGATCAACTGATTCATGCATTGTCTCCGACTTTTTGCAAGTCTGCTAAATTTCAGATCAATTGGACAGGTAGAGTGTGTAAAATATGGATTATAAGATTTGCAGTAGACAAAATTATTTTTAAATTTTTTTTAATATTGATATTTTTCTTTTAATTTTTAAAATGATTTATTCTGTCAATTGATTCATGCATAGTCTCCAATTTTACATAAGTGCGCAAAATTTCAGATCAACCAGACATGTAGAAGCATGTCAAATATTGATTATAAGATTTGTAGCAGACAGACAAACAAACAAGAAGTGAAGTTAAAGAGAGGTGTTGTAAAAATAGGCTCCTACTTTCTTTAGTGAAACTGACCTTCTCACAAATTTATTATCATTAGCACTGTCAGACTTTGAGTAAAATGTTAACTTGTAAGTTTCATGGGCTATGAAAATTATATTAACCCTCTACCATCATTAGTGACCAGAGCAATATTGGCACAAGCCTACTACCCAAAAAGAAAATGTTTTTGTGAGCCCAAAATGACTTGCACTGATGGTTGCCACCACATACAACTTTAAAATGCTCTCTGTTGCATACAAGCTTCCTCATGTTAAAATGTTCTCTGTTGCATACAAGCTTCCTCATGTTGCTACACTCAATAGTTTAAGTATAACGCTATAATTTAAGTTGAAAGTTATGTTCCTGGAGAAGAGTGACATTCGGCAGTAGAGGGTTAATGCATCATTTATAATCATTGTCAAAGTATCACACATTTGGGCAATAAGGGGAAAGGAATAATAATGTGGGTTACGTAGCACAATTGTCTGATCACTAATTTGACTGCAAATAAATTAATGAAACCACAAATGTGAGTACATAAAGATGAAGCTTCAAGCTGTCAAAGTGGCAAGATGCTGGAGCTGCACCAAATGAGATTTTATTTGCATCAAAGGTAAATGGGACCTTGTATTTTTTCTGCCTTATAGTTGGCATTCTATAAAATAACCATATATTCCAATTATACTTCACTTTACAGTCAACAAATACGACAAATTTTAAAACGCTTATTACGCTAGCATAGAATAGATACCACAAGTTAATATTTCATCTTTGAATTTGAATATAAATTAAATTAAAGCTACACCATTGATCATTGATTTATAAATTGATCAAGTCATTCAATTGATTGATCCCATCTTAAGTCTTAACTGCTGTAGTTTCAGTGCATGTACAAAAATTTAGTACCCCTGTACCCGAGTGCTGTGTCAGCCTGTTGGGAAAGTGAAATTTCCACTTGGGGTCTGTTCCCAGTCTGAAAGAGTACCTAGGTGCTCACTAGTTAGTAGTCACTACTCAGTACTCACTAGACACTAGTCAGTGAGTAGTAGCCCAGTCAGTGAAGTCACTACTCACTAGTAGAGTAGTACTTCACTACTTCTGAGTTAATTCAGAAAATACCTAACAATCTAACATAAGTGCTTATCACTAGCCTAATCAGAAGTTCAGTCTGTTCAGAACTCAATACAAAACTCAATCTAGTTAGATTCATGCAAACAGTAAATCAATCCACATAATTCCAATATTTGGCATGCTTTGGTCCATCTTCTTCTAATTATAATTCAGGGACCTTTGAAAACGCGTCTATGCACGCAGCCCGGGAGCCCCGCAGGATGATGCAGCCTGCGCCTGCAGGCGATGTAGCCCGAAACTGGCAGTCTGGCGGCACCGGCACCTGGAGTAACAGATACCAGATAGCACCTACAGGCTACAACTCTACAAGTTACAACTGCTACAAGCCCAAGGCTACAGCACAGCGCATAGGCTAACTGATGATAACTTTACTTGGTAAGATCACTAAGATTTGGCGCAGCACCGACGAAGGTATTAGCGCCATCACGTCACTCATAAGCTTTTCGTCGGCTCACTTGGCTACTGACTAGCGGCTGTCTAGCGCGGTAACGCCTGCCTAGCGGCAAAGGGCAAATGACATATCGTGGTCGTTGTCGTACGGAACGTGTCAAATCAATCCTCAATTATGTTCAAGATATATGAAAGTTGGAGGAAAACTCATCATTGAACTAGCCTAATGGTTGAATCTTAACCATTAAAAAACGATTTAAACAGCTATAAAAATATAAAACTACTTAACTGTAGGAATCATAGTAAGCTCTCGAATATGTAGGAGTCCGTACGAGAAGTTGTTTCAAATAAATTAATCATTTATTTATATAAAAAACATATCTATATCACTGAGATGAACAACTTGACCAAATAAGTTCTGCTCTTTGTCTTCATTGGAACGATAAGAAGAGCGTTTACAGATATTTTTAAAGAAATTTTCCACAGGAAGAATATACGTGACCCAAATTCAGCTTCTCATAAATATTAAACCGTGAATCAACATTAAATTTTACTGGTGCAAGACATCGAACTGTTCCTGATTACTTTTCTTGCCTTTGTCGATCTGCTTCATTGTCCATTGCGGTATTTCCGTATGCCTTCCATCGTCGTCCTTCCTAAATATTAACATAATAAATTACACGATCTCACTGGACAATGGGACTCTTTGTAGCCTATGTTATAGTAAAAACTCATATCAATGCACGCATAGGCTTCCTTTCAGAGGCGACTTGGCAAACATTTCGACACCAATCATGACCGAACCATTGTCGATACGCTGAACTTTTAACCCTTTCGTAACGGCAATGTGTTCTACAACTTTTTATTTGTATTTTTCTNTTCTTATTGCTGCATTTGATACCGTGCTTGATGTTTAGACGAAGCATCGTCATTCTGGACATAATTAACAATTTCTTTATTTATATGAAACTTGTAATAGCTCGGCACACCTTCAGCTGCCTGATGACCGTTTTTTTTTTTTTTTGTCGTGCTTAGTTTGTTATTGATGTGCGTTACGTAAACTGATTTTCTCAGTTACATAACTATCATATAATGGCAATTAAGTAAAGTGACTTTTATCAGTTACATAAGCAAGCAAATAATGACCTTCAGATAAAAACCATGGATACATTGACCTTTGGTCTGATATCCTCATGCCTCTTCAACCGGACCGAGTGACGCAAGATTCGTTTTGGCAGTTACCATGCGCAGCCAGGTATCGAGTGTATCAGTTACACGTGTTATGTATTGGTTTGTTGGTTTTATGTACCGCAATCTAGATGAGCAAGCGCGTCTCCAGCAACACAGACGATCATCTATAGCTGAATTCTGCATGCATGCGACGCCTGCGTGATTTATTCATATAGTCGGTGATCGAGACGTGTATTTTTGAACACACTTGTTCAGAGCTTCAGTCTTGGTGGTGCAATAGTTAGGTTTCATCAGATGATAAATAAAATTACAAAGCCTGATTAGCTGCTACCGCATGACAGGTTATACATAAGTAAATGGTTTCAATTTTGCGAGTTAGAAATTTCATCAGTTTGGAGAAGTTCGGTGCACAGTGCACACATCATAAGCAGAAGTGAATTATACATCTATTCACATCGACCAGTTGGAGGCTTCAGATTGGCGACCAAAAGACACGTGTGATGCCGAGAAGGAAAAAAATATCCTCAGCCTAAGTACTCCTATTAATCTATGCGAGTCTTAAAATAGCACACAGATATCATTCACCACGCCCTGCACATGTGATAAGCACGTGGAAACATTGTTTTTTGCATGCCATAAGTTCCACGGTTTTGAATTTGCATAATTCCGGTTCGATTCCTCATATTTTGATTTCTGTTGTTCTCTTTTGATTCCACTGTAACAAATTTCTATTTTTTCCTTTTGATTTCCCTGTAATGAATGTAAAATTTTTCCCCTTCGATTCCACTGTTTCCACTAAATTTCCACTTCGATTTACTGTTTCCAATAGAAATTTATTAAATTTCTATTTTCCCATATATACAACTTTATTTAGTTTCAGCTATACCATTTTGATTCTACTATGTACATTGAGGCAGCAACGGCGTCAACAACAGTCATTGTCCAGACCGATTATAGAAGAATTCTGTACATCCTCTACTAAATCTGGACTCTAGTAATTACATTTACCTCATATATATGTTCAAACTTAGAATTCCTAGCATCATATCGAACCCGGTGGAAGTCTAGTGGCTATTTCAAACTATCGTCAGTCATGAAAAGATCCGGTCAAATGACACGATATTAGATCTTCTGTGAACAAGGCACGAAAAGTAAGAAACGGCGACAGGCCACATCAGGCCTACACTGCAGCGCCGAGATCACTATGTTATGTTATGTTATGTAATGTTATGTTATGTTATGTTATGTTATGTTATAACATATGTTTGTGATGTATAACTGAATCAATGTGAATGTGCATCTAATTCTAAGACGGAGAGGTTCTCCACAAGCAAGCCATCATACAGGCAGTCAATCAACAAGAACTGTCTGACTGCAATTTATGGCATTTTAAATTTTTTAAATAATATATAAACTTTCCTGTAATACACATTTTTCTGTTTAAAGTAACACTCTCAAGCATACAGGATTCTGAGCAGTGTCTGGTGTCAGATTTGACTTTCTCGTCACGATTTCTCAGACTGAAAGTTCTCAGAAGCTTTGAACAAATAAATTATTAGGTGTCCGTCGCCATAAATGTCTCGAAAGCATAAAATGGCACCACAATACAGAATAATGGATGTACATAACATCTTACCTTCCAATACTTCCAGCTAAGAAAACCAGGATGGTCGGACTTTACTTATTAGATCATATGACGGCTTAGTTTTGTGTTGTAATTGCCTTCATTAACTAATCGACACGCATGTTGTCTTCATAAAATACCATTTCATATTATTGTATAGCTAAATTACATCGAGCATTATATTTACATCATGAATTGGCTAACAAACATCAAGCTACAAAGCTGAACTGACTCGTTTTTATATTAATTCCTGCGCGCGCGCACTTTTCTAAAATGCTGTTGCTGAGTTACAGTAATTGTAAATTTTTGATTGCTCAAGAAGAGAAAAAAATAGATTAAAAATGAATAAATAGGAGCGTGGATAATTGATTCGAAATCGTATTAATTTCGTACTAAAAATGAAAATTCGCTAGGTAGTTAGCACAGCAGTCAGACGTTATGAGAATATAAAGGGAGTAATCGGTCAGAATATGTTACCGCGACTAGCAACATATCACAGCGCCCACGAAAGCACTTGCCTGCGTTCACACAACACGCAAGTTTAGCCAAAGACCTGCAGGTGGATTCAGCGTTGCAGGCGGCATATAACGGCCGGCGAGCGACGCGCAGCCCAGTATGCACCGGCAAGTTGCAGAAGGAGGACGTGAATAAACTCATCTAGCAACTGTGATTGTGATATAGCCTACTCCTTGAACTTTAATTGGTGTATGCTAAAACGATTTCAAAATGCCACCTAATAACACACAAATGAGAGAGCGATTCATCATCGCAGATGATGATGACTTCGCGGACGAATTTCATATCCATGATTTGGAAGAGAGAGAGTTGAAATTTAGACCAAAAGAAATCTACAAAGATTTGGTAAACTTAGATTGGTCTCAGGTAGTGTGGAGAAATGTAATTTTGTTCACACTACTTCACGTGTATTTTGTTTACGGAATATACTTGGTCCTCTCGGGGCAGACTGCGTGGCAAACCGTTTGCTTCTCGGTCGTCTTGTACTGGTTTGGTGGACTCGGCATAACCATGGGATGCCACAGGCTATGGGCGCACAAATCCTACAAAGCCGTCTTTCCTGTGAGGTTTGTACTCATGATCATGCAGACGTTGGCCTTCCAAAACAGCATCTATGAATGGAGTCGTGATCACAGGGTGCACCACAAGTTTACTGAGACCGATGCTGATCCACACAATGCGAAACGAGGATTCTTCTTCGCTCACATGGGATGGTTGATGACTCGCAAGCATCCAGATGTCGTTCGTGGAGGCAAAACTCTCGACTTTTCTGATCTTATGGAAGATCCTTTAGTTGCATTCCAGCACAAATATTACCTACTCTTGGTTTTGCTTTGCTGCTTTGTAGGTCCGACTCTGATTCCCGTATTCCTCTGGAACGAACACTGGTTGACTGCACTTATGGTGTCTGGATTCATGCGATACACATTCGTTCTTCACTTCACCTGGACCGTGAACTCACTTGCACACTACGTCGGAACAAAACCATACGACAAAACCATGTATGCTACAGAAAATCCTCTTGTGGCTTACTTGGCAATGGGCGAAGGATGGCACAACTATCACCATGTCTTCCCCTACGACTATCGTGCGTCTGAATTCGGCGGTGCGTCTACTTCAAACCTGACTACCGGAGTCATCGAATTCCTGAGTAGATTCGGTTTCACGTATGATTTGAAAGCAGCGAGTGATAGTCTTATTCAAAAGCGGGTGCTTAGAACTGGTGATGCGACGAAGAGGCGTGTAATGAAAAATAAATAATTTCGTTCAAATATGGCTAGCTTTTATGACATTCGAAGATGCTGGATCGGGGAAACTGTACAGGTGAAACACATGATGAAGCATTTATCAATTGGCACCTCCTCTCTAATTCATATGATTGAATGTGTTTGGCGATAATTTTATCTATCGTGTCGCTGTATTCTGAATTTGTTCCATCTAAAATTTAAATCGTGCAAAATTTTACTGCTCTATTCGTACCTAAATGGTCTCAGTAATTTATCATTTACTTGTTATTGATAAGTACAGGTGATGGCGCCTCGTTCGATTTTTCTTTTTACTTTTTTAGAATAATTAATTCGGGTTAGACGTTGGTGGCAGACCTACCGTGATAACGAATACCTATACAAGATAAATAAATCTAAATTCTATTCGGAAATGTAAATATTCTACTATAAGAGCCATTGGTCCTCGTTGAGACTCCTTTATTGCTATTATTAATTACACTAAGCGGCTGTCGCTGTGTTGTTATGTACAATCTCATCTCTGGGTCACATTTCCGTTGCACTGTCAAAACCTATACTTTTACTCTATATTCTCTTCAAAATCACGGATTTGTAAATTGATTTTACATAGAATGCATTACAGTTTATTACTATTAGTAGGATTATATTACTATTAGTCGGATGTTTAACCTTATGATCTATATTTTGTTTACTAGGTATGACTGGTGGTGGTATACATATGGTCTTATCACAAGACCCTGCCTGACTCAGTTGACTGAGCTACGTCCTTTAAATATTGTTCATTTTAAGTTGAATACAGCTATAACATCGCTTTTTACAAATTTTCACGTTGTTTTGTTCTTCGCGAGACAAATATGCACCTATTTGTAAATTCGTTCATTGTTTTATAATCAGATTTATTAATGAAATATCCATGCGTATTTAGCTCCAGAAGAGCGGCACAAACTCGTTGGTTGATATGTAAGAACAAATTTATTCTAAAATTACCGTACTTTTTTCCTTTCTCTTTTAAGTAAAAGCTTCGTCCAACATCTGTTGCTATACTCACATTTCAAGTCATGCTAATCCGAGCCTCGAGTGCAACGCTCGGTGATATGGACGAACAACCTCTTAATGTGGAACCATAAATGGCAATGCCATTCAAACTCATTTCATTATTTCTAATTGTGCAATTCGTTTCTGTGCAATCGTAGAAAGTGCTCGTCTTGCCTATTTGTGAAGATGACATGCAAATCCTGACGTGCTGAACGTAGTGATGAGAGAAAGGGCTTCTGACTGAGCAGCGTCACATGGCGCCCTAGTTAATGATCGTATAGGATTTCCGACTTTACTTTGCTAATTTTATGTCATTTTTGCTATTATTCATAGATTTATACGTTGAGTTAAAGCGTCATATGTTAATAAAATTATTTTTCGTACTCACACGTTTTGTGAAGGGTAATTTTTATTCGTTGTAGTAGCATTTCCATCTTTCTGTGATTTGTTAAAATTGTAAAATTTAAATTAATGCAAGAAAATGTNTCTTTCTGTGATTTGTTAAAATTGTAAAATTTAAATTATTGCAGAAAATTTATCGTTAGTAAAATAACCATTTTTAAATCATGCGTATTCAAATATTGGCTTGGTGTGATTTTTTTTTTTGGAGTAGGAGTTGTAATTTTAGGTAATTTTCTCTCTGACAACCTTGGACTAGACGTTTTCTTTTATAATCAAACATTCGAATGTCACGCTCATTTTCTAACTGGAATCTTTGATGGGAAATGAAAGTGCTTGCCGCGTCATGAGGTTTAAAAACATGTTCGTCAGGAAATAACAATAGATGATGTATTATATAGCTCAAAGGCTAATATACAGGAAATTTAAATGGAGGATTGTATCGTTCGGGATTTGAATTTTGATAGAGGATTGTACCTGTTGCCGCAGTTGCGTGACGGTGGTGGTGGCCCAAGTCTTGAGTATATTTATTTTGGTGATCAGTTGAACAGGTGTCGTCAGTTTAATCAACGAGGTTCTCCTTGCTGCTCGACTTCTCGTTGACAACAGGTGGCAAGTTTTAAAGCTTCTAATTGTAAATATAGTGATTAATTCAATGCAGGCGCGTAAATTTTAGCGCGACGTTTACACTATATTATTTGAGATGTAATTGCTTGGAATTGGCGGCCTTGACTACATATTATTACTCCCGTTTTTCTCAAATCTTAGACTATGTCAAAAAAGATTAACACCCACGGAAATCAAACCTATTCATATTGCGTAGTTGTTGCTTTATCATGAGTTGTTTCTTCCTATCACCTTATGATAGTGTAGCTTGTTAAAGAGATTCACTCGTAGATACAAACATTCATTCTTTTACCTTAGTTCTTTGAACTTATCTATATGTACAACCTTCTTTAGTGGTGGTTACTGTATTCTACGTTTGGTGCGACGATACATGATTTTTTTTCATAACGGTAATATATAGTTGCACATATTTTATGGAGCTCGTGGCTGGATGTGTACAAACATGACTGCACTATGAACATGATTGAGAAATTTGACACTGTATATAGTATATATTATTGTAGTACCAAATTTGAGGGTTGCATTTATTATTTCATTGGGTAATTAAATATTTATCTTTAATTGATTCTTATTCATTAAAAAATTGCGACATTGGACCTGAACCATATTTGATGTAACATCATACTGTTAACTCTAAAAAACTGAGTAATTTTATATCTTTTTTTACATAATCGAGAAAAAGTATAAAAAGATGTTTCATCAAGTGAATGAAAGATTTTACGTATTTGGTTGAAACTATTGTGAGGCTGCATTACATTCGTGAAGCTAAGCTCTCTAAATTAGTGATTGGATTGTGATTTAATTAGTGATGGGATTGTGATTTAATTAGTGATGGGATTGTGATTTAATTAGTGATGGGATTGTGATTTTCTTAAAAATGTGGCTGTGGTATGTGAATTGGCTTGCTCACGTATTATAGTGATGCGAAAATTGGCTGTTATCTTTAATAAGATTTGCGAAGTTTCATAGAATGAGAATAAATACTTGATTAAACGATACACATCAGTAATTAATCTAGCGCTATTTTTAACTCAATTATAAGTATCCCAATATTTGTGAGAATTGGTTAATATATATCTTAAGCTGATGTATTCATATTATTATGCTTGTATCATTCACTAAATGCCAAGTGTTGTTTTTAACTGTTACTCGCGTTATTTGTTTGGAGAGGTCATCTTTATAAGTGTTGGTGCTCCATGAATACTTTAATCGATTTCATTTTCATATTTTATACATACTGTAATGAATTCTGGGTAGAATACAGATCGACAACTATCGCATTCTTCAAGCTAACTTTTGTGTTGTCTAAGCTTTAGTCGTATTCTAAATAAATTTTATTAACTTTTAGTCTGGTTATTCTTGCAAAACCTGTTACCGTATCTGCCTTTGATTTTCAATGAGATTAATGCACTGGATAACTTTTATTCTGAAGTTTTTCATGATAAATTCTAAGTAGGTACCTTTATAACTGAAGTTTTCATAAATTTCAAAGCATTGTTGTCCGTCCTTTAAAAACTTGAACAAATTTCTTTGCGAATAAGCTATTCAATAGCTTGAGCAATGACTTTGAACTTCATAATATAGGAATTTGATGTTATTGCTGTTCGATGTGTTTGCCCTTGTCGTTCACGATCAATGTTTCAGAAATGCACATATATATTTAAAACATGAGTTTTATCCACTCGTCTTTGGCTAGAGTTTCATTTCATGAGATCTTAGAAAGATAATGTTCTTGATGTGAACAGATTTTTGCAGTTAATTTCTCTGTGCGTGCACCAAATTAGTCCTTTGACTGACGTTTTTTCAATTGTTTTTGATGAATATATATTGTGAACGTTTTAGGTCCACATTCCTATTATATTATTCAGTTTTAGTATCTATATTTAACAGATATCTCTCATTGTGACGGAATCCAAGCAAGAAATCGCGTTGATTGTATCAGGATTGCCTGATTCGAATATATAAGTTCAATTATACTACAAAGCTCCAGTTGTTATAAATTACACATCGATGCTGTATTGTTAAAGCACAATATTGCACAATACTTGTAAGAAGCAAGCGATGAGATTTACTGAGAAGTAATTTCATTTTATTTCATTTTACATTAAATTCTTTCATTTTACATTTACTGCGAAGTTTAAAAATGAGATGTCTTTTCCTGCACTAGGAGTTTGATACAAGGTTCAAGTTGACTCAAAATTTACGGTGTCGGGAAACGCTCATGCAATAAAAATTGTTACTTATTTTATCGTTTTATGTAACGCTTAACTGATCACACAGCACAAGAGCATAGCGACCGATGGCTCTCTTCGTTACTCTACACTCAGAAAAAATGATGGGGTCATATTGTCTAAATAATGACACACTTTCTTACCCAGAGGACGAGCCGAAAAAGCATTGACACGCTCGTTTGCCGAGCTAAACTGGCTTATAATGACCCACATAAAGGCAAGAAGTGCATCGCTATTTGGACAATATTTTACTCGTTTTTTATTGAGTGTGCGTTTGGTTGCTCTTAGTTAAACGAGTTCTCGCATGGAGCTCCGGCTTCAGGATTATCTTGTGTAATTTTAATCTCGGGCTTGTCTTTTTATTCGAAGTCTATGCATATAAATAGTTCACTGTGGTTTGTGAGACATTAATATAGAAGGAAACGTTTCTTTTGGTTTTATTCACCTTGAACTTGTGAGGCATTTTAATTTATAAATGTTCGGTAAAATAAGTGGCGTTCTGCACGGCAGGACGATATTTATTGGCCTATATGCATGGTACACGAATATTCAGAACTCTATTTTTGTTATTTGTTGAATCTGAGCAGGTTAATAATCCAAATTAATCATTTATTTAAATAAAATTCTACTTACTATCTACAGTCAAATATATACATATGGCGGTATCATCAATTCAGTCAAAAACCACAATAAGATATGTTGAATGTTGTTTACCGACAATGAAGAGGTGACATGACTCAGCCAGAATGAATAAATCCACTTTATTTGACGAAGCCATAGCCGCCGTGGCCTTGAATTTTTTTACATAGATTTTTTTAAGGCTTGGGAAGGAAGGCCTGTTGCTCGCTCGGCATGAAGAACAGTAGACCAGTAAATAGTAAAGCCATTTTACCTTAGGGTAAAAAGTTGGCAATATGTCAAAATCCAGAAAAAAGTCGCCACAATTTTTGGGGACATTTCCCCAGAGCACATCGTATGAAATGGCGAAATTTTTATCTATAGGTTAGCATCAAATGAATTTTAATTCATGAATTATCATGAGGACATTATTTGATTTCCACAAAACCAATTTTACAATTTTTTAGATGAGCTGTGGTTTATCAGCTTATGTGTCTTCATAATAATAATAATAGTAAAGTTACTCTCAAATTCATTTTGCTACGTTTAGACTTGCAATTCATTGTAAATTGTTATTTTTATATCTTGTCAGATCGCTCGCCAACTAGATGTGGCCTTGAGCATAAAAATGATATTCATCAATATATTTTTTGCCGAACCGGAAAGTATTTTTAAAGGACTATATGAACATGACGTTTCGTGCTGGCTACTGGAACGAGCTGAAGACATTACATAAAACCAATACCCATTATATTATTATTTACAGAGGTGGGCAGTAGCGCGCTACATATGTAGCGGCCGCTACATTTAGAGCATGTAGCGGTAGCGGTAGCGCCGCTACATTTCAAAGTAGCGCTGCTCAGCTCTGATTATTTAGGATTAATTAACTTGTCGATTATACCAGTTCGTCAATAGACTAGATAAATGAACATTGACTAAGCATTATCAAATACAATGAGAAGTATCATCACCTAATAAAATCATATTAATAAAGAGTTTAACCTTTTGACAACATCAATGACAGTTGTCCTTGGAAGTTTGTAACTCATTAATGCAGTGAATATATAATGAATGCAAAGGGAGTTTCTATTCAACCCACGCAAATTCTATTTAAAATAACCAATTTTTAATTACGCTTAGTTAGTAAATACCTTAGTTAGTAAATGTTAACTAATACCTTAGTTAACTAATACCTTAGTTAACTAATACCTTAGTTAGTAAATGAGTTCTGAGTTCCTAACAGTTGCTGGGCAATTCATGGCTTCAAAAGAAAAAAAATAAACTTGACAAATGGGTCATTAAAAATATATTAATAATAATTTCTACAAGTCTCTTACTCCGATTATCCTTGGAAGTTTGTAATTCATTAATGCAGTGAATATATAATGAATGCAAAGGGAGTTTCTATTCAACCCACGCAAATTCTATTTAAAATAACCAATTTTTAATCACGCTTAGTTATTAAATACCTACGTATGAGTTCTGAGTTCCCAACAGCGGCTGTGCAATTCACGGCTTCAAAAGAAAAAAAAATAACCTTGAAAAATGGGTCATTAAAAATATATTAATAATAATTTTTACAAGTCTCTTACTCCGTTCGCGATGTTTAATTGAAAGAATAAATTTGCGTCATTGTGATGAAGAATACAAGATTTACTTTTTTTTAATGAGCCTGTTGAATAACGGAAAGTACGATACCGATGAGAACAGTTGAGTTGTGATAGCTGAAACTCCCGGATGTGTTAATAATTAAAAAAATATAACTCAGTACTCACTGCAGTGAGTGACAGAGAGCGCATTTTCTCGTTGACGAAAACTTGAGGTCACGGACGGACAGACAGACAGACGGACATGGCGAGCACAATAGTGCATTTTTTCCATAAATGAGAAAATCCGCTACAAAAACGAAATTCCTTGCATTGATTTTTCTGAATTCACTTGAACAAACTTTAAAGAACTACTTTTTAGGAATACACTATAGATTGTTAAGGGATATTGAAGGTTTAATACAGTATTATATGAATACAGCATAGATTATTGCAGATTTAAAGAGACATGATGAGATTAAATTTAAAATCATTTCTGATATCGAATATACTAAAGAGTATAATTGGAATAATGTAAATATATTTACGGATATTGTAGGTTAAAATACACTTGTATTTTCTAGCGTTACGTAACACCAGAGAACGGGAGGGAAGTTGACCGAAAAAGAAGCTGAAGCAGCTGTGCTTCTGCGGCCACATTGATCGAGTGAGCCACCGCCTCTCTGCTGCTGCTGCTGCTGCTGCTGCTGCTGCTGCTGCTGCTGCTGCTGCTGACTGTCTCACTTTTTACTATAACTTTACTCTAGCTTTTTATAACTATGACCAACAATATTCAAGTTGTCGCACTGAAACTTGACTCGATATTTTTCATGGGCATCAACAATTATTTTTTAGCGCATTTTCTCGTTTATGGAAAAAATGCACCAGTGTGCTCGCCATGTCCGTCTGTCCGTCCGTCTTTCTGTCCGTCCGTGACTTCACGTTTTCGTCGACGATAAAGTTCGCTCTCTGTCACTCACTGCAGTGAGTACTGAGTTATATTTTTGTTATTTCCATCAGTTCGTAGGTTGATCTCTCAGTGCAGTCATTCGTCACCTTTTTTTCCTGCAATCGTTGATGATGTTGAGGTTATAACTACATTACAGTTTCAACGAGGACAGCTTTAGTTGTTGCAAATAATAATTATCCTCCCACGAATATCACATTACAATTCACTTCTTTGGGGAACTTACAAATTTTCATTCATTTACCGTTTATCTTGAACCTAATACACCTTGTCTCACATCCGTTCAATCCGACCAATTTATTTATTTGATTTCCAGGCTGATTTTTATTTTCGGTTTTCTGTTTTAGCTTCTATTATCTGCGAACCAAAAGAAAGTTGTTCAAAATCGTCCTTCAAGGACGGAATTTCCATTCAAAGGAAATATATCGGTTTTCTGGAATATTCGAGCAGCTCTGTCTTGGCACCACCAATGCTAGAGGAAGAACGTGACTTGTCTTTAACGAGCGCAATGAACACGATGAAACAAACCCTTAGTCTTGTAGAAGTTTTTGTGGTTAAGTTATTTTATTAGTTTATTATTATTTTTTATTTCCGGCCAGCAATAGAGTTTATGAACACGTTGAATAACGCGATTTACTAAGTAGTTTAAGCTTTTAATTATGTGTTCAAATCGTACTTGGTATAAGGATCGAGAGGGAGCTTGTCCCGGATAACCTTTATTTAAGCTTTATAGAACTTTTATGGAGCTCTCAAGAAAACGAGTTTCTATGTAAAAACTTGTTTGGCCGATAAACGAGTAAATTCTTTGTCGTTAAATGCTTTTTGTATTTCTACAGGAACCTAATAGTACTCGCTTATAATTCAGTATCTATCATTAGGTTGTCTTATCTCTCATGTGCTGCTGGCAAAACTCATGGAAATATTTTCAAAAATTTCCATAATCAAATTTACTAGAGAACTCCAATAACTCTTTAAGACCGTCAAGTCTTGAGTATTTAGGTACTATTCGATCTTTTATCAGACTTCACTGAGAAGAATGAATGGGTCTTAATATCTAAATATGGACACACTTAACCACAGCACGATCAGACAGCGAACGTATTAATAATACTCTCTTTTGCCCGACCAAACTGGGTCAGAATGATCTACACAGAGGCAAAAATGCAAACAAACTGGGTCGGAATGAACTACAAAAAGGCAAAAAATGCATCGCTATTTGGGACAAAACCTCCCTTATTTCTCTGTGTGTTCAGAGGAACCGGTTAACGCTCTCAGGTCGTCAAACTCGCCGGCCCAACGGCAGTGTGGGCGCCGGCATAGCAACGCGATCGTCAAAATGTCGACCCTGCACGTGTGATGCGAGGGCGCTTGTATTTGCATTAATTCGTCTCATTTACACCTCCGGATTATTTTGTTATATATAAAAATCTTACACGTTGATAAATATTTAATTAAATTCTTTAATCTGACTGAACAATCAAAAATAGCAAAGCGGATTACGCCGTACAGCGGTAGCACGGCTGTACGTAGCCTTACAGAGCACAGCCGTACCTCGTACAGCTGTAGCACGGCTGTAAATAACTTTACAACACAGCTGCACCTCGTACAGCTGTAGCACAGCTGTACATAACTTTACAACAACACAGCCGTACCCCGTACAGCTGTAACACGGCTGTACATGACTTAACAACAACACAGCCGTACCTCGTACAGCTGTAGCACGGCTGTACATAACTTTACAACACAGCCGTACGCCACACAGCCATAACACAGCCGTATACACAGCACGTGACCGGCGGCTGCTGTTTTAAGCTGCACTGCCACAGCAGCTGCGTGGCCACTCAATATAGAAGCTTCCAGAGCAGCGGTCTGCAGCTGACCTCTATAGCCCGCGACAACAAACAGACTTTACTTTGCTTGTTTGTACTCGAAAAGAATTCAGTGCACGTGTTTAAAAACATATTTTTTTTCAAGATACATAATTAGGCACGGAATTTCTTACATCGCAATGTCAAGAGCGCTGGATATTCAACTCAAATTGGGAAATCGGCTCGTGGATCAAGATAATGGATAAATTGCAACGCTTGTTAGGCATTTTAGTCTCAAAAGATGTATTTCATCACATATTTCTATTTAACTATATACCGCTCAACTCTTTCGCGGGTAGGCAGAGATGTATGAAAAAATTCAAATTTTTCAGGTAGTGCAAGAAGATATGGCAAATGCTAAGATATACATACTGGAATGCATTTATGGAAATTTTGCACATCACATGAGTATATTGCATTAGTAGAATTTGTAAAATACGTCGCTCTACTAATGAGTATTACTATTATTTACACTTGATGGTGTCTTGTGTTGTATGTGTCATGTGTTGTATGTGTCATGTGTTGTATGTGTCATGTGTTGTATGTGTCATGTGTTGTATGTGTCATGTGCTGTGTGTGTCATGTGTAGTATGTTTCATGTGTTTTATGTGTCATGTGTTGTATGTGTCATATATGTTGTATATTCTTTTGCAAGTTGAATAGAAGTCCTATACACTTATGTCGAAAGACCAATATTCTTAGAATTGTGTAGCTTGTGACAAATTTTTTTTCAAACCAGTCTTGTATCATTAGTTTCAAATTGTACAATTTGTTAATTATCTATGTTATGTAAAAATGTGTGTTTTTTTTGTTTTTTTTTTAAGAAGTTTACTTGCATTTTCAGTGCAAAAAATTGTGTTAGAAGTATAATTGCTCATTTGTGAATACATATTAATGTAGAGATATAACTATTAATAGCTAGTATTGCGTATATTACTGTATATATTTACCGTCTACAGCTTTCCTATTAGTTCAAATAATGGAACTGTATCGCTATTGTCAAGGCGCAACTCGCCCATTGTGCCCATTAGTACAAGATTAGTTCTTATTTTGTATTCCTTTGATCATTTAAGAGTTATAGTTTATAGAGTAAGTGATAATATTGCATTGATTTACTGATAACACAACCTAGAACTCAAGCTGCCTAGAACTCAAGGAAGTTTCGGTGCCCATGGCAGCAAAATTAATTATTATTTTGTATTCTTTTGAAGCATTACAAGTTATAATTTATAGAGTAAGTGATAATATTGCATTGATTTTCTGATAACACAACAACCTAGAACTCAAGCTGCAGGTCAATTAATTGGGCTGGAAGTTTCGGTGCCATGGCAGGCCAATTGGTCTGGAAGTTTCGGTGCCATGGCAGCAAAATTATTCATAGACTGTTTATGCTGTTCACCAGTCAATGCTCTTTACTGCAGTCATGCTGCTCTTTAATTCAACTCAATCTCAGTCGGCATGACACCCTTGGGAGCAACCTTAACTCTTTTCAGATAGATTGATATTATTCCATTTATTTAATTCCATTTAAAAATCCATTTATTTAATTTCATCAAAAGAGTTTAAGCTATTCTTAGTTCACATAATTTATTATGAGGATGATAATCCTTATTTTTAGCAAATATTGAACATTTTTGCCGCTTTTAAAAGAGTTCAAATTTTTATTGGCCCCCTGAATAGCAACTAAAGTAAATCTTAGCTAATTATTACATGGATATAACACACACATTTCCGAAATACCAATAGAAGTAACGCAGAGTAGTATAGAAAGAATATCCCAGTGTATATCCATTCCCTTTACTTTTTCAGTTATGGCGTGCCGTGCTAGTAAAAATTATATAAGAATAGGCTGAATAGCTTTTACGAGCAGGCAGGTCTCTAGTGTTAAAGTTACAGCTCGCCCTGGTCGAAATTCGAACCCTGGTCCTGGTTCGCTGAAAAATTTTATTGGTTTGAATGTCAGAATTTACAGTATCTGATATTTCTAATCTCTTACCTTCTAGCATAATCCTACTTTCTGTCACGTTTATTTAAGTTCTCAATAAAAAAAAGCGTGTAGAAGTCAAATCATGGAGACATTACATTGATTTTACTTTACACTGCAAGGAAGAAGCAACACAACTTCTCGTGCTTAAGCACACATTAAATAAACCTACTGTGCATGTTGAAGAACTTCATTGTTCTCAATGAATCGAGTTGGAACTGCCCAGAGACTAATTTTCTTTCATCAAAGGTAAACTTTCTTCATCGTTAAGTGGTTCCTGCTGCTTGGTTGGCTGAAGGTCAGCAACGTAAAAGCTTTGTGCTTTGTTTTGCTCACGACTGTGCAGAGAAAGCTTAAGCAATTACCGTTGTTCAACTATGATAGTTCGTGCGTCCGCTTCCATAACGGCGATCAGTGCTGGTACAATAACGAATTGTTACGTTTGTCAGCCTATAATTGCCGGCTTTTCAAGCTAAATCCATCAATCATAAACAAGAAATCAGCCACTACGTATACTTTGACCGTTACGTATACTAGCGAGTTGTGATAGTACGGCGACAGCTAGACTGACCAACAGAAACTGTGTGGCAGTGTTATTTTCTGGACGTACTTTCTCTCTTTTACACGCTGCAATAAGGACACTGACAAATGTGTAAATCTTCAATGTTATTTAAGAACGTTTGTTTGAAATCATTCAACTGTGTGCAAGCTTAAATTTTTGAAGTAGAGCGTCTAGCTTAGTAGCAGGATCGAAGTACACATCGATTGTCGTTATCTGATGATGGGGCAATGTATCAGTGAATTTCAAGGGTTTAAAGATTGGAATATTCACAATTATTAGAAAATTTAAAACACATGGTTATTTATTCCAGAAGTTGACTCTGTATATCCGCATATTTTAAAATTAGACGCAAAATACTTTTGTCCATTGCAGAGAATTGTAGGCTTCAATCTGACTGTGCATGGTTTTTCTTGCGAGCTACCCAAACTTAGATTTAGATCCACTATCCTAGATACAGCGATCGATCTTGCCATGGCCATTATTTTGCATGTTCTAACAAGTTATTAGCGTCCATTAATCATTCAATTAATCGATTCGTTCTCTTCTTTACCTGCCTTCTGGGAAACGTTTCTAACAACAACAAGGGAATTAACGGCCGAGCGCCCGTGTCGATATTTCAGATGTTTTCCGATTATCCGTTTCGCTATCACGCCAATATTTGTAATTATTTTTTTATAATTACATGCCATTCAGTAATGAGATGTGTTGGTATCGTTTAATTACTGATCAAATTTCCAGTCGCTCCTGCCTGAAAGAGTTTAGAATGAAGCGGAATGAAGTGGACGAAAGCGTTGAGAGAAACCCATTCACTCATACATTATAATTATTATTTTTCATTTCAAGGACTTTATTTTTAGCGCATTTTCTCAGTTATGGAAAAATGCACTATTGTGCTCGCCGTGTCCCGTCCGTCTGTCCGTCAGTCTGTCTGTCCGTCCGTGACTTCAAGTTTTCGTCGACGAGAAAATGAGCTCTCTGTCACTCACTGCAGTGAGTACTGAGTTATATTTTTTTCTTTCTTGGTGAGAAGAACTCGTCAAAATTTTAGGTGTAGGATTATCAAGCTCTAAGTAATGGTGAGTGTTTCAGAATGTTGCTGCGTATTTTATAAGATCATATATAAAATTAACTTTATCGTGTTTTTCAATGAAATCCAATCCTGCTGTTATTTACCTAATATACATGCCAAAATTATATACCTTACCTGAGTATAACATAACTTTGATTTCGTTCTATTTTTGTCGAGTAGTCGAAATAATTTTTTAGTCGAGTTGTAATTCGATACCTAATGATTACAATGAACAATAATACTTTTTGCGTTATATTCTTCCTAGCACGGATTATAACGAAATATTTTTTCGTATCATTTAATCATTGTATTTTTTATTACAATGAATGTTCGTGGAACCATGCAAAGAGCCTATACACGCGATACACCTCGATAAATTATAGAATATGGATTTTCAAGGCTCAAATGAATATGGATTTCGATTTCCGTGCGAATCTTAAAGCAGGAACAAAGTTCCTCGAACTCTCAATTTCGATTAATCGTGATACACTCAGTGAAATGTGGGAGACCGTGTCCAAATAGCGATGAACTTTCGCCCTTGTGTGGGTAACCTAACCAATCTTGACTGGGCGGAAGGACGCATTATCCTGCTGTAGATTTCGTATAAATAAAGGACGTATTATACTTCTGTTTAATACGTATAAATAAAGAACGTATTATACTTCTGTTTAATACGTATAAATAAAGGACATATTATACTTCTGTTTAATACGTATAAATAAAGGACGTATTATACTGTGACATCCGCTTACCGCTCTTGGTGTGGGTAAGGAAGTGTATCACTATCTGAACTAAGTGACCCATTCATTTTTCTAAGTGTAAGACCAGAAAGAATATGCATGACTTTCACCCTCAGCAGTTTCTGGATGCCAGGGTCTATACTTTTCCAAATAAAGTCAAGAGATCGTAAGTTCATCAGCCAATCATTGACGGCCTTTCAAGCAAAATCCACCAATCATAGAAAAGAAAATAAAGCGTAAGTACTTACGTTCACTTAGCGAGTTTTGAAAGTATGGCCCCAGATTTGGCGCTCCTCCTGAACAGAAGCTGCTGGTGACAAGTTGGGGCCATACTTTCAAAACTCGCTAAGTGAACGTAAGTACTTACGCTCTATTTTCTTGTCTATGATTGGTGGATTTGGCTTGAAAGGCCGTCAATGATTGGCTGATGAACTTACGATCTCTTAACTTTTTTTGAAAGTATGGGCAAAGGAAGGGATCGGGCGCCTAAATCCCGCTTAATTGTTCCTCCTGACACGATAAATATGATCCCAAATTTATTTCAGTACTGGTTAATGTTAATGATCGATGTTGAACATGTTTTCAATACGTGAATTTATTTACGTGCAGTATTGAATGAATTCAAGTTCAATTGAATACAAGTTCAATCGCATCCAATAATGTAGACGCAGCCTTGCAGTACATAGTATCAAAATAATTACGAGTTTGTAAATCCACCATCGGCTAATCAGTGACGGCTTATCAGGTTATACCCACCAATCATAGACGAGGAATCGGCCGCTATGTACATTATATAGGCCGCAACGTGTACTAAAGCGAGTTTTGATAGTATGGCTCGGTTCAAACCACGACTGTTTGAAAGTAGGAATATAAAATCTAAAATCTAATTTTTATATTCTATTCTCTATAGAAAAATGTATACTATCAGAAAGACTTAGATAATAGAATATAATCAGAAGTTCAAAAAACAACAACAGGATTAAACCAATTACTGTATTAGTTAAAAATCCCCTTTTAAAGATTAGTAAAATAACAGATTGAATAACTTAATCGGTAACAAAATAATTATAGAATAATAACATGATTTGAACAAAAATCCATCAAAACTATTCAAATCTATAACATTTTATTTAAAAAAAAATTTCTTTGCAAAGCAGTCCGGAAATAAATATCCATGATGCAGTGGCACGGAAAGCCACATCTAATTGCCTCAAGGCATCTGATGTTGAAACAATGTTAAAAAAAACGTTGGTTCCATAACGTTTATTCGTAATCAAAGCCATTTGCATGGAGAGAATATGCAAAATGTTACTCGTGGTGCGTCTTGTTCGTGCCACATGTGACCAAAGAAACATTTAACTTTTGCTGTGAAATCTTGTGTGTCTATAAGCATGACAGTCCACTGCTAACAAAGAAATTGTATATGTACCCTCATCGTATACACTTTTAGCAGCTGAATTATTTCTAGAATTGAATAATTTTTTCATTACTGTTACCTTCAATAATATGTTATAGAGCAGCAATAACAATAATATATATGTTATATAATATGTTATATGTTATATAAATGTTACATAATATGTTATGTAACTGTAAGCGAATTTAGGTAACTGAATTTACTATTTTTAAGTAGCATAATTTATCTCCCTTAGAGGAAAGTTTGTTCAGAGGAGATACCTGCAAATTTGAAAGAGAATTTGTTTTGTGGTTATATTTGGTGATAACTTAAGCTCCAACGATCATAGATGACTTAATTGATTATCATTTACTAGTTAATAAGGAACAAATGACATTATTTTTCTTTCAAGGTTCGCAAACAATACAAAGTTCCCCAGTAGCCAAAAACTCTATTTCAGTACAATAACATCTGGTAGAGGAGCCATAAACCTCAACAATGTCAGGTCGCAAATTTACAAGCAAATAATATTTACCTCGTCGAATCCTTTTAGCGAATTAATTATCGGGCACGCACGATCACGGATTAGATGACACGATGTTTTGTGCCTGTAAAGGGAAAGCTCAAGGCTGTCGGAGAGAAATTGTTCTGTTGCAAGAACGTATTTATTACTAACCTTGGAGTTCATTAACAAGCGAGTGATAGGAGGCGAGTGATAGGAGGCGATGATAGGATGATAGGATGTTGGGCGAGTGATAGTAGGCGAAATTAACACACGCAGGAAAAGCGGTGTCATAATAACCGTGTCGTCATGTTGACATTACGTTTAAATGCAACGCGTATTTCTCCTTAGTGAAGTAGAATGCAATGTTGATTCATGGTATTCTTCAATTTATTTTGTTAACTTCTTTTTGGTTGTATTCACCTTGAGGTTCAGAATTAAGATAATATATACCGACTGGAACGAAAATACGTTATTTCATTTGGATTCAACTCAAATTTCTAAGTAAAATTGAGAGATAATATAATGATATTTGTCCGATTTAAGCCATAGAAGCTTTTTTATGGAGTTGGTTGGGGTTTAGAGAATTTTTCAAAAGTTCGTAATATGAAGGAACCTTTTGCCGGTCCATCTTGTAATGTAATCCCCGCCTCATAAGGGGTCTATAAAATCCTATTATATATCATAGAAATTCATACAATCAATTCTGAGTATGAGGTAGCAGTGAGCAATAGATGCGCGCACTCTATTTAACAACACTCTATATAACAACAAGAACGTGAGCAATAGATGTGGGCACTCTATTTAACAACACTCTATATAACAACATGAACGTGAGCAATAGATGTGGGCACTCTATTTAACAACACTCTATATAACAACATGAACGTGAGCANATCCTCTTATATATATCATATATTATATATATATATTATATGACCTCTTATATATCATAGAAATTCATACAATCATTTCTGAGCATGAGGTGGCAGTGAGTTACAACATGAACGTGAGCAATAGATGTATGCACTTTATTTAACGCTAGCATGAGCGTGACGCATTATATGCAGCGAGCATGACGCATTGTACATCAAGCGTGATGCATTCTACTTCAAGCGTGCACCTGCATTGTCCACTATAAAAAGTTAAGAAGACTTGTTCACGTGAGTTGTAATACAATTATTTTTCTTATCCGAAACCTTGTTGCACAAGGTTAATAATTTGAATATAATACTTTAATCCATACAGTTCAGGCTTTTCGGTATTACTTTTATTTTTCCCAATTTAGTGTAACACTAAGAAATCAATTATTCTGGGTGTTAAATCTATATATATGTTGGTTTCTGAATTTTTTGTGTTTTCTTATTCGTATTGTATTGAAATTTTATTTGTAATAAAATGCAATTGTATTTTGTTGTGAACTACTGCACAAAGCAATGAACTTTTCTTTAATGTAAAATTAAAATACAATTCTTCCTTCGAAAATTCTAGAGTTTTCAATATTGCTAAAGAAATTCCACAATAGATCCTGTTAAAAAGGCTAGGAAAACTTCAGTAATTACGACATGCGTGCATCAGCGTCATGTGCGTTGGCGTTATGCACGTATACGAACTGCATGTGCGTTGGCGTTATGCACGTACACGAACTGCGTGTGCGATGGCGTTGTGTGCCGTACATGGACTGCGTGTGCGTTGGCTGTACCTGTACGTACACGGACTGCATGTGCGTTGGCATTATGCACGTACACGGACTGCATGTGCGTTTCCATCATGTGCGTAGACGGACTGCATGTGCGTTGGCTGTACCTGTACGTACACGGACTGCATGTGCGTTGGCGTTATGCACGTACACGAACAAGGGAGGCACAGGAAATGTGTGTGCGCGTCACCTCAGCCCAGGTGGACAGCCTTTGTTCACCATCATCATTGTACCATCATCGTAGCTCACCATCATCGTTGTTCACCATCATCGTTGTTCACCATCATCGTTGTACCATCATCGTTATTCACAATCATCATTGTACCATCATCGTTGTTCACCGTCATCGTTATCCCCCATCATCATTGTACTATCATCGTTGCTCACTATCATCATTGTAGCGTCATCATTATTCACCATCGTCATTGTACCCCATAATCATTGTACCATCATCGTTATTCACCATCATCTTTGTACCATCATCGTTATTCACCATCATCATTGTAAAATCATCGTTATTCACTATCATCGCTGCTCACCATCATCTTTATTCACCATCATCGTTATTCACCACCATCATTGTACCATCATCGTTATTCACCATCATCATTGTACCATCATCATTATTCACTATAATCATTGTACCATCATCGTTGTTCACCATCATCATTGTACCATCATCGTTATTCACCATCATCGTAGTTCACCATCATCGTTGTTCGTCATCATCGTTGATAACCATCATCGTTGTTCTCCATCATCGTTATTCACCATCATCATTGTCACATCATCGTTATTCACCATCGACGATCCGTTGCTCGGGTTTAGAAAGTGAATGTATACATGCAGAGCACGCAGCCAGCGCTGCTGGTGTAGGTTGATAGTTAAGAAAACAGTGCGAGGGGCCGGTGAAGAAACTGTTTTAGTATACATAATCTTAGAAAATTTAGGGCTTTCCTTGCCTATAAGTATTGTTTAAATCGTTTATTAATAGCTTGTGTTTTCCTCGTACACTAACATAGCAGGGAAAAAATTGTCTCGCGACTGGAAGCACTGGTGTTTAGTTTAAAAATGGAATGTCATTATCCAAATTTAGCGGCTGTGGATATGAAAGTGGGTCACTATTTCGACAATAGCACTCATCAATTTTTCTAAGTTTTATATGTATTTTTAATGGTAATTTGTTATGCTATATATTAAATAACATAATTATTTAAATCGAACGTGCGTCACTACGCAGGGCGTTATATACGCCACAATCTCCTGGGGCCATTCTTTCAAAACTCGCTAAGTGAACGTAAGTACTTACGCTCTATTTTCTTGTCTATGATTGGTGGATTTTGCTTCAAATACCGTCGATGATTGGCTGATGAACTTACGATATCTTAACTTTTTTGAAAGTATAGGCCCTGGCTAGAGATGGGGCCAAGAGAGCAATCCGAAAGCTTACATTGAAGGAGAGACGAACGTTCCCTCCATGCAGCCTTACGTGGAGCTCACAGTATCATAAAAACTTGCTCTCCGAACATGGCGAGCCAGCAAACATCTTTCCTTTTGTGCCCTCTATAGAGCAATGTTACTATAACTGCAGGGCAATTATCTCCTAGGGTAATTTGAATATTTATGAAGTATTTTTGAGACGTGACAAATAGTTGATTTCAAGCGTCTACCTAAAGCAATACTGCCAAAACTTGGGGAAAATTTTTACTAGGGTATTTAAAAACATTTCCGAGTGGAATTTAGAGAATATGTAGACATATATTCTCTATGTATGTAGAGAATATGTAACAGAAAATATGTAACTTAATTGTTCCTCTTCAGTTAAGAACCATATTTCCTTTTCTTTTACTAGTGGCACAACGTTACTGATATCATTTGGTGAATTGACACCGTTCATATCACTATGGTGTGAATGAGGCAAATTGAAGCTTTCTTTTGATATTACCCGATGCCAATTCATAAGTTGCGCTAGATCTGCCGGTAATAAAAATGAACTCTGAGAAGAATTCTTGTGATATGTTTGTTCGTGTCATAATTCTGCCGTTACGGATGATGCACAGCACGAAGAACCATGATGAGGAACTGGTCCATGAAGAACCATGATGAGGAACTGGTCCATAAAGAACCGTGATGAGGAACTGGTCCATAAAGAACCGTGATGAGGTACTGGTCCATGAAGAACCGTGATGAGGAACTGGTCCATGAAGAACCGTGATGAGGAACTGGTCCATGAAATAACAAATCTCAGAAAATAAATTCAAACTAAGAATATGAGTACCCGTTATCATCAATGCATATAACAACGACACTGAATAAATACAATAAGTGCAGCTTGCAGAGCACGACGCGGCATGACGCAATCCTCTGCTTGGCAACAGTGGCAGCAATACTGCAGCAGACTGCTGGCAACTGATAACGAAATGAAGAATTATTATATATTATGAAGAATTATTATATAATTATATATCCTTATACAATAAGGAATGGAAGGGCTGTCAAATATAGCCTGCATATATTCTTGATAAGTTAATTATGTAGAATATTGCAATAGCAGAGAGACCAGTGTGTTGCTAGAGAGAGGAGATCAGAGTGTTGCTAGAGAAAGGAGATTAGAGTGTTGCTAGAGAGAAGAGATTAGAGTGTTGCTAAAGAGAGAGACCAGTGTGTTGCTAGAGAGAGGAGATCAGAGTGTTGCTAGAGAGAGGAGATCAGAGTGTTGCTGGAGAGAGATCAGAGTGTTGCTAGAGAGAGGAGATCAATCAGAGTGTTGCCATAGAGAGAGATCAGAGTGTTGCTAGAGAGAGGAGATCAGAGTGTTGCTAGAGAGAAGAGATTAGAGTGTTGCTAGAGAGAGAGGAGATCAGAGTGTTGCTAGAGAGAGAGGAGATCAGAGTGTTGCTAGAGAGAGGAGATCAGAGTGTTGCTAGAGAGAGGAGATCAGTGTGTTGCTAGATAGAAGAGATCAGAGTGTTGCTAGAGAAAGAAGATCAGAGTGTTGCCATAGAGAGAGATCAGAGTGTTGCTAGAGAGAGGATATCAGAGTGTTGCTAGAGAGAGGAGATCAGAGCGTTGCTAGAGAGAGGAGATCAGAGTCTGTCTCTTATACACATCTAGATGTGTATAAGAGACAGGAACTGTGATGAGGAACTGGTCCATGAATAACTGTGATGAGGAACTGGTCCATGAAGAACTGTGTTGAGGAACTGGTCCATGAAGAACCGTGATGAGGAACTGGTCCATGAAGAACCGTGATGAACTGGTCCATAGAGAACCGTGATGAGGAACTGGTCCATGACCTACCAGAGCTCGGTTGCTGAACGGCCATTCAAGGCTTTGAACGATGTGGCCAGTATCATAAAAGTCTATCTTCGTGCTCTGACGTTTAAAATCTGTATCTCTTTGTCCAGTGATGAGAATTGTCTTTACCAGGCCTTCAGATACGAAAAGTAATGTGGACAATTTACCGCAAAGAAATGGTTAGTCCTCTTCATTCGGACGGTAGTTACCAGCCAGTCTTTCAAGTAAATAACAGTGAAAAAACTCAATGTATGTAAAACTCAGTTATGCTTAGACTAGTAGTTAATGTACTATTTATAGATAGAGGGTCCATAAATCAACACCGCGAAGAAAAGAAGATTGCAGCATATAAAGGGTTAAGTCCATATTGATGCGTTAGATTCTAATGCCACGAATATTATACATTTTGTTGTAAGGCATGAATCCTTTGCCACGACTCATAATTTTTTCAACCTACAAAAAATTCGAGATGAATTTTCTTTTAAATTTCAACGATAAAATTTCTTTCTTCTCGAAAAGCAAGCCCACGGAAGCATATGAAACTAATGCACAAGAGCATGCAGTTTAACGCTATCATAGCTATATAACCGTCTAAGCCGGGATCACACTCAAGTGTTATTTGTGTTACATACATACAACACATACACAACACATACATACTATGTACACATACACGCCACCCGCATTTGCAACAACAAAGTAACCTCGTGAGTGTGCACAAAACAGCTTTATGAGATCTGACTTGATTACAGTGAGAAAAAGTTCCTTAAAAACAAGACGACAACGAAATATTTTTAGCAATGGATGGCAAAATTACACAGGATTAATAGTCAATTTGCCAGTTTTATTCACCATGCAGTGTTAGAGTTAACAAATCTCCGAAAATAAATTCAAACTAAGAATATGAGTACCCGTTATCAATTATCATCAATGCATCTAACAACGACACTGAATAAATATAATAAGTGAGCTTGCAGAGCGCGATGAGGCATGACGTAACCCTCTGCTTGGCAACAGTGGCCAAACTGCAGCAGACTGCAGGCAACTGATAACGATATGAAGAACTATTGCCTGCATATATTCTTGATATGTTAATTATGTAGGATATTGCTATAGAGAGAGGAGACCAGAGTGTTGCTAGAGAGAGGAGATCAGAGTGTTGCTAGAGAGAGGAGACCAGTGTGTTGCCAGAGAGAGGAGATCAGAGTGTTGCTAGAGAGAGAGACAAGAGTGTTGCTAGAGAGAGGAGATCAGAGTGTTGCTAGAGAGAGGGATCAGAGTGTTGCTAGAGAGAGGAGATCAGAGTGTTGCTATAGAGAACAGTAACACCTTCACCACGTTTTGCCCACCACGCAGGATTTTTTGCTCCGTATCCTACACTCGATCAAGTCTAACTTTCACCCTGCATGTATTTCCTTCAGGCAAACGCCCAGTGAATCTCTGCACTTCAGCTCACAAACTGTAACATAATTGTTTTATAACAAGTATGTTTACGTATGTTTTATAACAAGTATGTTTATTTATGTTTATTTTTATATGTTGCATCCTTTAAAGTATTTATTTTAAAAACGATTACCCAGAAAAATTTTCTGAATAACCATAGAAATTTTTTCCGATTTGCCCTAAATTAATAAATATTATAATAAATAATATATTATGCCAATACTCGTAAAGAGGCCTCCCTTCACACGTTGTATAACATCGAAACCTTTGGTTAGCTTCTGAAGTATTTTATTGAAAAACTATTATATTGACTCTCTAAATAATGTTATAATGTTCAACTAATTAATGAGAATTTATTTGCTCCTAATACTACCTATTTATGTGTAACACAAATACAAAAATTCAGTGTGCTGCCATCGAGTTACAATGAGGCAGTCGTTACCAATCTATTTTGGAAAAAATATCAAACATGAATCTTTTAAAGTAGCTGTCTATAGCTACTTTTAAAGTAGCTAAAAAGATAAAATCGCAGTAATTCTTAATGGTATATGTAAAAAATACATTTATATTGCACATGTATAGCAAATATTTAATGGGAAGTTTTATAATTTTATGCTCATTTTGCTCAGAAATTTTACATTTTATAAGTTCTGCAGGCATTTTTCACGAGGAAAATTATGTTTCTTTGTGGTTGAGAAAGAAAATTTGCGGATTTTCCAAACCGTAAAATTTCCTGTGTTATTAACGGGAAAAAAATTTGGTCAGATCATCCATCATCGGACGATGATCCAAATCTATCATCAAATAGGAATACTTAAAAAAATATAACTCAGTACTCACTGCAGTGAGTGACAGAGAGCGCATTTTCTCGTCAACGAAAACGTGATGTCACAGACGGACGGACAGAAGGACAGACGGACATGGCGAGCACAATAGTGCATTTTTTCCATAAATGAGAAAATGCGCTAAAAAGATGGTTGCAAGTTAGAAAAACGTGAATGATCATGAAATGAAATGAATGAAAAACGTGAAGATTTGACAGTTCACTACTTTAACGGCATCTTCAAAATCAATAAAAAAAACATTCATTAAGCAAAACTTGAGTCTACATCAGACAATTAAACTTTCATCGAAATTTGTTTAATATTTGAATAAAACAAAGGTTTGATTTTGAAACATTAATTTTCAAGCAAATATCTAGCTTTAACTTCAAACTGAAGTGTTCATATTAATAAAAAACGATTGCTTTAAGGTTGCTCATCTAACAGAACTTTGATCACTTCTCTAATCAGTTCCCGAATAATCGCTCAATGCAAGAACAGATAACAATTTAATCTAAGAGATAAGTTCTTGTATCCATCGCGGGCGTGAGTGAAGATAAAGAACTCTACACTCAGAAAATTGCAAGGGTCACATTGTCCAAATTGTGACAAACTTGCAGCGTGTAGCACCGATATTTCCTTTTTTCCGAGCCAAACTAGGTCAAGATGACACACCTACGGAGAAATGTGCATCGTTATTTGGACAAAGTCCCATTGATTTGACTGACTGTATATTAATTTCTTGGCTGGGTCGTTTATTATCATAATTTATTATCATAATTGTTCATCAAAAGGATGAACAATATCCTTGAATTGTACAATGCTAGTTAGTTACTAACGGTCACTTAAAGTGCTGGATTTTGCTAATTCTGAGTTCGGCAATAGCTGAGGCAATAGGAAAACTAATAACAAAATAACTCGATTAAATGTATGTTCAAGTTTAAAGTTTTCCTTTATAAAAACTCACCGTATTCATGCGACTTACTAAATACGAATTTAAGTTTCATTATTCATCAGTGCGTTTTTCTATGTACTTCTATGAAAATGAAAAGTTCTCAAATTAGAGAACGGAAAAAATGTTAACAACTTATTGTGAAAATTCTCGTTCAACCAACTTGTTGTGCACCAACTTGTACCAAGTGGTTGTGCACCAGCTTGTTGTGTACCAACTTTTTGTGCACCAACTTGCTGGATACTAACTTGTAGTGCACAACTTCTTCGATACCTAGTTTTTGTATACTAACAACTTCTTGTGCACCAATTTATTTTGCACCAAATTGTTTGTGCTCCAACTTCCAACTGGTGTTGCAAAAAACTTGTTGTGTACCAACTTGTTGTGCTCCAACTTGTAATGCACAAGCTTGTTAAATACCAACTTTTTTCTAGTCGGGCCCCTACGCGAGCACAACCTGCATTTAGACTACCCCTTGCAGGCTTGGGAAGCCCGGCTGCCCCTCCAACACTGCCAACACTCAAGTCCTTGAAATAAAGCTTGCCTATGTTTTATGACTCCAGCGGACATTTTTTACAGACAAAATATGAAACTGCCTTCAAATCAATGCATACAAAATATTACTCATTACTCGCTGCAGTGAGTGACAGAGAGCGCATTTTCTCGTTGACGAAAACGTGGGTACGGACGGACGGACGGACGGACGGACAGACGGACGTACATGACGAGCACAATAGCGCCTTTTTTCCATAAATGAGAAAAAGCGTTAAAAATAAAGCTGGAATTCATTTAATATTTCTGAAAATAAAATGATTTAGCAGCCATTTGAAATTCACATTATTCTCTTCTCTTTAGGAATGAAGCAGAATGCCTCACTACCAAAGAAGTGTATGAATGACGTAATATGTATAGCAATATGCAAATTTTTAATATTATTAACTAACTTAACTTCTATGAATGAACATTATTTAAATCGCAAAGCTTTTTATTCGTAGTTAACTGTTATATAATTTATATCCAAGTGTCCTAAAAGCTCAGGTACAAACTTGCTGGCCTTGTAAAAATGTTGAAAAATTTTTCTCTCTTTCTCGGGCACTTGATTAGACTGAAATGTTACTACACTCCATGCAGGATAACATAAAATAAACAAAAATTTACCAGCTTCATCATCATTTCAAAAAATAACTGACATTTTTACCTGTAGAAGTACCGCATCCCTCAGTCAGACCGATTGTTCATGCAATCTTCACACTTTGCGATAAGAATAATCAATCGTCTTGTGCTTCTGTCGTGACGATGCACACTTAATTGTGGGCATGAGAGTGCCATTACGGGGCAATTACCTAAGGCAAATGGTTGATTTCGTTGAAAATAAAACTTGATTGCGAATTAATTTCTTGGTTTGTTTAATTAAAAAAATATAATGTTTGTTTAATAGTTTGTTTAATTAAATAGTTTGTTTAATTTTAAGTTTGTTTGTTTAATTTAATTTTATTTAAACAGTTTGTTTTTAACAAACTAATAGTTTGTTTAATAAAAAAATATAACTCAGTACTCACTGAAGTGAGTGACAGAGAGCGCATTTTCTCGTCGACAAAAACTTGAGGTCACGGACGGACGGACAGACGGACGGACGGACATGACGAGCACAATAGCGCCTTTTTTCCATAAATGAGAAAAAGCGTTAAAAATGAACCTGGAATTCATTTAATATTTCTGAAAATAAAATGATTTAGCAGCCATTTGAAATTCACATTGTTCTCTTCTCTTTAGGAATGAAGAAGGATGTCCCACTACCAAAGAAGTGTATGAATGACGTAGCATATATAGCAAAATTTAAATTTTGATTATTATTAACTAACTTATCTTTGATCAATGAAAATTATTTAAATCACAAAGCTTTCATTCGAAGTTACCTGTTATATAATTTATGTCCAAGTGTCCTAAAAGCTTAGGTACAAACTCGCTGGCCTTATAAAAATATTGGAAATTTTTTCTCTCTTTCTCAGGCACTTGATGAGACAAGTTACTACAATCCATGCAGGATAACAAAAAAAATATAACTCAGTACCCACTGCAGTGAGTGACAGAGAGCGCATTTTCTCATCATCGACGAAAACGTGAAATCACGGACGGACAGACAGACAGACAGACGGACATGGCAAGCACAATAGGGCATTTTTTCCGTAAATGAGAAAATGCGCTAAAAACGTTAATTACTCATTGATTGCGGTGAATAAAAGTCGTTGATTACGTGATTATTTATTTTAAAAATCTTTTATTACTATAGCTGCTTTCGCCGAAACAACTTTTACTCAACGTTATTGCNCTCTCTGCGCCAGTCTTGGTACTCTGCCATACTTTCAAAACTCACTAAGTGCACGTAATTACTTACGCTCTATTTTATTGTCTATGATTGGTGGATTTTGCTTGAAAGGCCGTCAATGATTGGCTGATGAACTTACGATCTCTTAACTTTTTTTGAAAGTATGGGCTTAGAACTGTACACTGCGGGCCACCTTATCTATTTCTACGCATAAATTAAGTATCCGTCTTCGAAGCTTTTCGTATCGAAAAACCTGAGGCTGTATTATCAAAACTAACTTAATTAGGTACTCGTACCGGCCTAAGTACACGTAGCGGCCGATTGCTCGTCTGTGATTGGCGGATTTACATTTAGATATTTAACAAGATTTAAGGTCAGTAGATACATTTTTTCAAAGCTTCTATTAACACTACCCGATTCCGATGTAAATTAATGCAGCTTAGAAACAATCATATTATATTACATCATATTTATATATGATAAAATAATTTTTTGCGCGATTGAATGCCTGAAACCTGACTCCGCAAATATATAAGGACTGATCGGGCGTGTTCCACGAAACTTATCCGTCAGAATATTAACTGCAGTGTCATACTAACAAAAATAGCTACGAGTTTGTAACTCCATCACCCAGTCACTAAAGGCGTTACAAACTAAACCCACCAATCATAGACGAGAATTAGGCAGTATTTAGGCAGACACGTCTACCTAAATACGGCTTTATCTGAACCTCATTACCCCGGGCGACTTTAACCTGCTACTTATGAGCAAAAAACGTTGGGTTACCTGTTACTTAGGTGTACAAAGCTTCGAGTTACCTGCTACTTATGAGTAAAAAAAACTTTGAGTTACCTGTTACTTATGAGTAAGACTTTAAATTACTTGCTACTTAGGAGCAAACTACTTTGAGTTACCTGCTACTTATGAGTAAACTGCTTCGAGTTACCTGCTACTTATGAGTTAAAAACTTTGAGTTACCTGCTACATATGGGTAAAAACTTTAAGTTACCTGCTACTTATGAGTAAAAAACTTTGGGTTACCTGCTACTTAAGAGTAAAAAAAAACTTTGAGTTACCTGTTATTTATGAGTAAAAAACTTCAAGTTACCTGCTACTTAGGAGTAAACAAACTTTGGGTTACCTGCTACTTATGAGTTAAAACTTTGAATCCTTCACGTATGTAAGCCACACTGGTGTCAAACACCGATCACATGACGCCAGATATGCAAGATGATCTCAGTCACTTCAATATCTGATATAAAGCAAGCATTCAAATGATAATATTATAGGAGATGGCTAGTGTTTTCTCTGTGGGATCGTATGAATTCCCATTTAAAATGAAATTACGTAGCTCGTTAAGTGCACTTACCTATGTTTTGTATTGAAGTCACATAATCTTAGAAATAAAATGAAAATATTAGTATATTAAAGTAAGTTAAAGAAAAACGTACGATTAATTAAAAGTACACATCGAAATTCAAAAGTGACGCGTCAAAAGTCAAAAGTGACACAGTCAAATGTGACACAGTCAAAAGTGACACAGTCAAAAGTGACACAGTCAAAAGTGACACAGTCAAAAGTGACACAGTCAAAAGTGACACAGTCAAAAGTGACACAGTCAAAAGTGACACAGTCAAAAGTGACACAGTCAAAAGTGACACAGTCAAAAGTGACACAGTCAAAAGTGACACAGTCAAAAGTGACACAGTCAAAAGTGACACAGTCAAAAGTGACACAGTCAAAAGTGACNTAGATGTGTATAAGAGACAGGTGTAGGCCTGATGTGGCCTGTCGCCTATTCTTTTCCATTTCGTGCCTTGTTCATAGATCTAAACTCGTGTCATTTGACCGGATCTTTTCATGACTGGCGATAGTTTGAAGTAGCTACTAGACTTCCACCGGGTTTGATAAATGTCCTGAATTATTCTATATCAGTAGAGTCATGCATGGATGACTGAATTATATCATGAGATCGGTAACTCATTTATTTTCACTCAGATCCCTGAATAACGCGCAAGTTATTCATTTAACTCTATAATTTTGACCCAGCAAATGAGACGTGCGTGGTCTCACACAACACTTGCGTGGCGTGACAAGACTCGCTGTGTGATTGGTCCTTACACAGCTCGGCATACACGTGCTGTGTGGGGTGATGTTTGAGGTTATACCCTTGCCAACCTGGGGACTGATGCCCAAAAATACCATTGAATTAAACCAATACCATTGAATAAAATATTCAGCACAAGATTTCAGCAATACCATTGAATAAAATATTCAGCGCAAGATTTCAGCAATACCATTGAATAAAACCAATACCATTGAATAAAACCAATACCATTGAATAAAATGTTTAGCACAAGATTTCAGCAATACCAAATTTTCAAGCAAATATCTAGCTTTAACTTCAAACTGAAGTGTTCATATTAATAAAAAACGATTGCTTTAAGGTTGCTCATCTAACAGAACTTTGATCACTTCTCTAATCAGTTCCCGAATAATCGCTCAATGCAAGAACAGATAACAATTTAATCTAAGAGATAAGTTCTTGTATCCATCGCGGGCGTGAGTGAAGATAAAGAACTCTACACTCAGAAAATTGCAAGGGTCACATTGTCCAAATTGTGACAAACTTGCAGCGTGTAGCACCGATATTTCCTTTTTTCCGAGCCAAACTAGGTCAAGATGACACACCTACGGAGAAATGTGCATCGTTATTTGGACAAAGTCCCATTGATTTGACTGACTGTATATTAATTTCTTGGCTGGGTCGTTTATTATCATAATTTATTATCATAATTGTTCATCAAAAGGATGAACAATATCCTTGAATTGTACAATGCTAGTTAGTTACTAACGGTCACTTAAAGTGCTGGATTTTGCTAATTCTGAGTTCGGCAATAGCTGAGGCAATAGGAAAACTAATAACAAAATAACTCGATTAAATGTATGTTCAAGTTTAAAGTTTTCCTTTATAAAAACTCACCGTATTCATGCGACTTACTAAATACGAATTTAAGTTTCATTATTCATCAGTGCGTTTTTCTATGTACTTCTATGAAAATGAAAAGTTCTCAAATTAGAGAACGGAAAAAATGTTAACAACTTATTGTGAAAATTCTCGTTCGTCAACATATCCGTATTATTATCATTCACGATATTATCATTGATTTCAATGTGAATTTAACGTAAGAAATAAAGAGTGTCAACAAAAAAATACCATACCCATATACGCATAAAAATTTATTGCTGAAATTTGCCGAGCCTGACTTACTCTGGGCCAGACCAAGCAAGGCAAATTTTTCCTTGTGTAAATTGTTCCGGGTTCATTTTTTTTCCTGGAATCTAGCACAATTTTTATTATTTTATTTTTATTTTCAGTTTAATTGTAGGAAAAAATGCAAACTAAACCGTCCTGTACAAAAACGTCCAGCATGCCCAAGTTCAATGCAGATATCACGCTAAATTTTTTACTGGAACTTAAAGTTTAATTCGAATTTTTGGATAGCACATTACAATATAACTTGAACAATTGTTGAGCAATAGATGAATTTTGTAAAACGTGACTTCATTGTACATTATTGTTACTCAAAGTGATTAATGTAGACTAATACAAACTAAAATTTTCTACACATGATTAAAACAAAAAGAAAAATAATAAGACTTATAATAAAAACCTTCCAATACATTATCTTTTCTCAAAACATTACAGCCATTTCAAATTAATCCTGCAAATTCAAGCAAGAATTAAGACTTGAGTTCATAAAAAAATTTCACGATAATTCGGATGAATTTTAATAATAAGGGGAAGTAGTTTTATTATTATCTCATAAATTTTACCGTAAATAATACCTTTAGTGTCTACCAACAAGTTCGTGGACACTAACTTTATGCGAACCAACTTGTTGTGTACCAACTTGTTGTACACCAACTTGTTGTACACCAACTTGTTGTCCACCAACTTGTTGTGTGCCAATTTGTTGTGCACCAGCTTGTTGTACACCAACTTGTTGTGCACCAACTTGTTGTGTACCAACTTGTTGTGCACCAACTTGTTGTGTACAAACTTGTTGTGTACCAGCTTGTTGTGCACCAACTTGTTGCGCTCCATCTTGTTGTGTACCAACTTGTTGTGCACCAACTTGTGCACCAACTTGCTCTGCACCAACTTGTTGTGTACCAACTTGTTGTGTACCAACTCGTTGTGCACCAACTTGTTGTGTACCAACTTGTTGTGCACCAACTTGTTGTGTACCAACTTGTTGTGCACCAACTTGTTGTGCACCAACTTGTTGTGTACCAACTTGTTGTGTACCAACTTGTTGTGTACCAACTTGTTGTGTACCAACTTGTTGTGTACCAACTTGTTGTGTACCAACTTGTTGTGTACCAACTTGTTGTGTACCAANATAAAATGAAAATATTAGTACTGTCTCTTATACACATCTAGATGTGTATAAGAGACAGCTAATAGTTTGTTTAATAAAAAAATATAACTCAGTACTCACTGAAGTGAGTGACAGAGAGCGCATTTTCTCGTCGACAAAAACTTGAGGTCACGGACGGACGGACAGACAGACAGACGGACATGGCAAGCACAATAGGGCATTTTTTCCGTAAATGAGAAAATGCGCTAAAAACGTTAATTACTCATTGATTGCGGTGAATAAAAGTCGTTGATTACGTGATTATTTATTTTAAAAATCTTTTATTACTATAGCTGCTTTCGCCGAAACAACTTTTACTCAACGTTATTGCATGCCTGACTGGTCGAACTCTCTCAACCCGGACTGCCTGTATACGGTGAAAGAATTCGGCCTCAAATTCATTGTCATGACCTTTACCGCTCGTAATTCATGAATGATATGCGTCAAAATTCATTAATTACTATTTATCATGTTTTGCTTGTCATTAAGCTGATTTTTATTACAAGCTGCAGTAATTGAAATACAAAGGTAAAGCAAAGAAAAACATTGAAGATGAGCACTCAGAAAGAGTAAAAATCTCGTTTGTAAACGCGAGTGCTTCTTGGTATAGTCACTGATGTTTGTACATATTTTTATAATAAATTTTCATTTCGATTGTGAACATGCACGTACGACTACAGACGTACACATTTTTACTGCAAAAATTATTGCACTGTTCACTGTCGTCTTTATTTAAAATTTCAATTGCGTTTAGTCATGAGTTTGTCTAAGTTTCTAAGATTTTGTTACTTCATATTCATTGTTATTTTGCGTTCCAATGCTCTTTTGTTTTGTTCGCATTTTATTAACATTATGCTAAATGTGAAGCGCTTGTATTTATGAGCATGAGAAAAAATGTGCACATAAACTAAAGTTACGTGACTTTTTTCGTATCCAATTAATAAATGGCATACTCAATTGCAATACAGAGCGGAAATCCCAAAGCGTAGCTATATATGACATAGCAAAAAAACAGCAACAGTTTTTTCATCACTAAAAAAGAGATAACAATACAAATCTTTTGAGACAAAACTTCATGTCGCAAATATGTACGCGATAGGAAAATCAAATAAACTAATTAAGTGCTAGGTCATCCATCGTATTTGAATAATTTTGAGAAAAAACTTAAATTATGAGATCGCAGGTAGAAATTCGACATCTGGCCTTGACTTTATAATCACAAAAAAAATCGTAAAAGAGAAAAGAAATTTCGATCGTTTTCTGCCTGGTTCATCGAATACAAGATCAATCTGCGTATTTCAATTGATTTATAATTTATACTAAAACAAAGGTAAAGCTGGAATACAGTAATAGAAAAGTAATTAAATTAATTATTACCAGAATGCTGTTCATGAAATTTTTCAAGCCGTATTGAGGAGCTCCTTTTCTGCTTCTAAAAATTTTGGATGCAGCGGCGAAAACAAATTTAACTTAATACATAAGAATAAAAAATCAAGATAATCTCAAAAATAACATTTTAATTTTTCTCGAAATTAAAAAAAATATTTCCGATGCGCAAACTTCGCGTATAAAGTACAAATCATTGTCGCAAACCACAATTATCAATGGCATCTCATAAATCCAAAAGAAAATTCACTCATTCAGGCTGAGGATTAGAGCGCCCAGAAAATATATTGAATATCTGGAGTAAATACCATAAGTATCGTATAACGCCGAGGCCGCGGAACGGTAACTGCCGATTCTTAACATCGCAGAACATTCACAGCATTTTGTGGACTTGAACTCGCAACTCACTGCTACAATTCTACTGTGCTTAACCGCCCGGCCTCCTCGCCGATTCTGACCAGAAACTGGCGCACAGAGCTGGGATCGAACCCGCACCTCTCTGCTCCAATCCTGGTACTCTGAACTGTAACCACTGCGCCACCTTATCTATTTCTACACATAAATTATTCGTCTTCGAAGCTTTCCGTATCTAAAGACCTGGGGCTATATTATCAAAACTTTTAAGTACACATACCGGCCTAAGTACACGTAGCGGCTGATTGCTCGTCTGTGATTGGCGGGCTCAGTATGAAAAACCAGCTATGATTGGCTGACGGAGCAACGAAATCGAAACTATTTTTTATTGAACGAAACTGTTTTATTGAACGAAAGGTCAGTGGATAAATGTTTTTTTAAGTTTTTATTAACACTACCTGATTCAGATGTGAGTTAATGCAGCTTAGAAACAATTATATTATATCATGTTTATATATGAGAAAATAATTTTTATGCGAGATCGAATGCTAGCTGAAGCCTGACTGCAAATATATAAAGGCTGATCGGGCATGCATTCACGAAACTTATCGTGTCAGAATATTAGCTGCAGGGCTGTACTAACAAAAATAGCTACGAGTTTGTAACTCCATCACCCAGTCACTAAAGGCGTTACAAACTAAACCCACCAATCACCTACGAGAATTAGGCAGCTACGCGTATTTAGGCAGCCACGTGTACCTAAATAAGGTTTAACCTGAACCTTATTACCCCGGGCGACTTTAACCTGCTACTTGTGAGTAAAAAACTTCGAGTTACCTGCTACTTATGAGTAAAAAACCTCGAGTTACCTGTTACTTATGAGTAAAAAAACTTTGAGATACCTGTTACTTATGAGTAAAAAACTTTGAGTACCTGCTACTTATGAGTAAAAAACTTTGGGTTACCTGCTACTTATGAGTAAAAAAAAACTTTGAAATACCTGTTACTTATGAGTAAAAAACTTTGAGTTAACTGCTACTTGTGAGTAAAAAACTTTGAGTTACCTGCTACTTATGAGTAAAAAAACTTTGAGTTACCTGCTACTTATGAGTAAAAAACTTTGAGTTACCTGCTACTACTCATTTAAATATAATTAAGATCTTTCGAAGCCACTTGGTACAATCAGGCAGAGATTAAAGCAATCGGTTAATCATATACCTTCAATCTAAGAATCAAATAAGAATCTAAGAATCAGAATATGGTTAATTATATAAGAATCTAAGAATGAGTAACCATATTCTGGTTACTCACTTATCTCTATAGAGTTTCCTGTGTTTCTTGGATGTTACTCATCCAACCTCATGATACGTTATCATAAGGTTGGAAGTTGGTTACTCCTAATGATACCGAGTTAATCATCCAACCTGAGTAACTCGGCGAATCTGAGTAACTTAAATCTAATTAAGTATTCCTGACTTATTCTATATCACTAAAGTCAGGCACGGATGACTAAATTATATCATGAGATTGGTAACTCATTTATTTTCATTCAGATCCCTGAATTAGTTATTCAAGGATCAGTTTTTAGCGCATTTTCTCATTTACGAAAAAAAATGCACTATTGTGCTCGCCATGTCCATCCGTCCGTCTGTCCGTCCGTCTGTCTGTCCGTCCGTGACTTCACGTTTTCGTCGACGAGAAAATGCGCTCTCTGTCACTCAGTGCAGTGAGTACTGAGTTATATTTTATTAGTTATTCATTAGTTCGCTAGTTATTCACATAACTTTTATCTAGACCCAGCAAATGAGGCGTGCGTGGTCTCACACAACACTTGGGTGGCGTGACAAGACTCGCTGTGTGATTGGTCCTTACACAGCTCGGCATACACGTGCTGTGTGGGGTGATGCTTGAGGTTGTGCTCTTGCCAACCTGGGGACTGATGCCCCAAAAATACCATTGAATAAAATATTCAGCACAAGATTTCAGCAATACCATTGTATAAACAATACCATTGAATAAAATATTCAGAGCAAGATTTCAGCAATACCATTGTATAAACAATACCATTGAATAAAATGTTTAGCACAAGATTTCAGCAATACCATTGAATAAAACCAATACCATTGAATAAAACCAATACCATTGAATAAAACCAATACCATTGAATAAAATATTCAGCACAAGATTTCAACAATACCATTAAATAAAATATTCAGCACAAGAATATATATAAAAATTCAGCACAAGATGTAAGTAAATATTACAGGTTGTGAACCAGCATTAAATATATTTGTAACAGTAATATCTATTATTTTAATTTATGGCGAAATTGTTATGTACTAAATTTGCTCCTGGGGTATGGTTGGACTTTCAAATTTGAATTAAAAAATAGGTATATAGACGTGTGAACGTAACATATTTAAACAACCTCTCACTAACTGTTTACTGTTTCAAAATGAAATTCTCAGCTTTTAACTCACGTGTAAATCATATTCTGGTTGTACGTAAAAGCTTTTTCTATTTCTAGTTATATTTTTTTTATTTTAAATGATCTTCTCTTAGCTATTTCTGCATTTCTTCAATTATTTCCTGATGCTGCATGGAGTTTTTGCACGGAGACCTCGCAGAGCAGGAGGGGATGGCTGTCAGATGCAGGTTTCCTTTCGACGAGAAATGCTCTCCACTCTACCGTTAAATCTGGGGTTTACAGTCGTAAAATCATAATTATATATATATAATGTTTCAAAAATTTTAAAGTGGCAACTTAAATCCTATAATATCAGTAAATAATAATATAATTATTAATTAAATAGTCCCCGATCATCTTTCTCGTTTATCGTCCCATTTAAAATTCACGATTATAGTGAAAGCGGCAAACATCTTCCTCTCAATGACATTAAAAAATCCTTATAAATAATATGTTTCAAATATGTCGGTTTCAAAAATATGTCGGTCCAAAAAATTAATACTGAAAACATGGATTCTGATGCAAAATAATTAAGAGGTATGTTCGTGTTTATTGTTTGCACTTATGCCAACCTCTCTAAGTATGTTTTAAATATGAATTGGACTTTTGCCATGCCGAGAATGCAGTCTTTACTTCATTTCTTCGTTACAGTAAGAAAAGTAAAAGCCATGAAGGTCACTTCTCAAGCAAGACTTCAAGCATCACGTGGACTTTAAAAAATATTCTGAATTTACTCGTACATTAATCCTTCAATCTGATAATCTAATTATTCCGAATCTTGTTATCCCGTAATCGCAAATTCCATCATCCAGATCCCGAAATCCCAAACCGAATCAGCCCGAACTACATAATAAGCACTAATTTTGAAATAAATTCACGTGCATACGAGCAGAATTCAAGAGCAAAAAGAGAAGAAATTCAACGTACACACATGTACAGGTTTTCATTGAACTTTAAAGGAAAATGTTTAAATGCCACACAATGCAGGAGCGACTCAAAAAATTCTATCATCCTGGATAATTCTTGAAAATAAAAAACGCTTTAAACCACGTGTGTTATACAAAAACAACTGTAAAATCATAAAAATACGAAAAACCTTTGATGTAAATCGGCCGTATTTAGAACGGGAAACTTTTTCTTTCTTTGGCTGAACTCTTGCACAACGCACGATCCCCTTTTCGCACCGCAGCTCAACTTTATTATTTCCACGAGACCATCGATCTCAACCTTGGCCTTGACAGCTGGCATCTCACAAGTGTTCATCACGGACATGCATCGGAGGCGTCCCCTGCAGCTCTCTTCGTACAGTAGGTTGTTTTATGCATCAACCTACCTATACCTACCTGTTCTATGCATCAATCTACATTTACCTACCTGTTCTATGCATCAACCTCCCGGTACGTACCTACCGGTTCTATGCATCAACCTACATTTACCTACCTGTTCTATGCATCAACCTCCCGGTACTTACCTGTTCTATGCATCAACCTACCTATACCTACCTGTTCTATGTAACAACCTACGCCTGCCTGTTCTATGCATCAACCTATATTTACATACCTGTTCTTTACATCAAACTACCTATACCTACCTGTTCTAAATGCATCAACCCAACTATGCATTCCTGTTCTATGCATCAACCTACGTTTACATACCTGTTCCATGCATCAACCTACATTTACATACTTGTTCTATGCATCAACCTACCTATACCTACCTGTTCTATGCATCAATCTCCCTATACCTACCTGTTCTATGCATCAACCTACCTATACCTACCTGTTCTATACATCAACCTTTCTATACATGTTCTATGTAACAACCTACGCCTGCCTGTTCTATGCATCAACCTACCTATACATACCTGTTCTATGCATCAACCTACCTATACCTACCTGTTCTTCATAACAACCTTCTTATACTTACCTGTTCTATGCATCAACCTACCTATATATACCTGTTCTTTACATCAACCTTCCTATACAACCTGTTCTATGCATCAACCTACCAATACATATCTGTTCTATACATCAACCTACCTATATGCTTACCTGTTCTTCACATCAACCTTCTTATACTTACCTGTTCTATGCATCAACCTACCTATACCTACCTGTTCTTTACATCAACCTTCCTATGCAACCTGTTCTATGCATCAACCTACCTATACCTACCAGTTCCATGCATCAACCTATCTATACATAATATAACAAACTGGCACGAGACAAATTGTACACGAGACGTTCTTTCCGGTGCTATTTAACTATTTAATTCCTTCTATATAATTGCACACGAGATATTCTCTGCGCGGACATACAAAAACAATAAAAATAGTCTGTCATTTATACTGATAGAAACAGATTAATATCGACTAATGTACCTTATCATCGGCCGCCAGTTATCAATTTGTGTCTTACGAGGTGTTTTCCTTGCGTGTAAACGACTCGCCTCCTGCAAGAAAATTTTAACCTCAAATCAAAATTCACAAATTAAATCAATATTCAATTTAACGCAATAGAACTCACAAAATTCAAATAAATCTTCAATTAAACGCAATAGAACTCACAAAATACAAATCAATCTTCAATTAAACGCAATAGAACTCACAAAATACAAATAAATCTTCAATTAAACGCAATGTAACTGACAAAATTCAAAGAACACGATAGTATTAATGGCATAAATAAACTAATAATTCATGTTTTCTTGTGATTTCACCAGTGTTGCAGGTTATTCCTACCGAAATTTGGTTACAAACAAATACACTTAATAGAGAAGTCATTGATAGTTGCTGGGTAGTGAGGGAATGTATCGATACCGTACTGTAAGTCACTCTGAATAGAATAATAATTCATGTTTTCTTGTGATTTCACCAGTGTTGCAGGTTATTCCTACCGAAATTTGGTTACAAACAAATACACTTAATAGAGAAGTCATTGATAGTTGCTGGGTAATGAGGGAACGTAGATACCGTAAGTCACTCTGAAGGTCACTCATGAGGGATTTGCTAATTGCTNCATTACACGATATGACGCAAAAAACTCATAATTTACATGATAAAACAATTGCTTGATTTTCTTGGATTAAAAACTTGGATTCCATTGTCAATTTAAGTAAATATCGTTCACTACCATTGTTAAAATTTGAAAATCCACATGAAATAATTATTAATGAATCAGTCGTCAATAGTCATTGCATTGGCGTCTGAGTGTCACAGTCGTCAATCAGTCACCGTAGTCAGTAGTCGTCTGAAGGGCAAGGCTGTTTCAGTCGTCAACCAAGTCTTCGATCAGCTGACAAGAAACTTTCACCAGTATCACCTTAGCAAGAAAGTTTTTTCTCGAGCTTCCGACCTTTACAAGGCAGGCAACATTTCACTCTAAAGTGCTGCTAATTTTTACTTATTTTTGTAGACGTGTGTCATGGGCAATATAGAGAAATGTCGGCTCTTACAATGAATTTATCAAATTAAAAAAAAAAACATTTCTTACGTGTAAAAATCACTTCACTTCCTAACCGCACAAAAATACTTTTTTCTACTGTTTTAAAACGTTCAGTGGTGGATAAAATATCATTACTGATAATAAGCATAATGATAAATTGGTTAGTGTTGTCAGAGTTGTTGATCTCTCTTATTCCTTTCATCTGTTTTCCAACACCTTGTACTTCCCAATTCCCCTTCCATGCGTACTCCCTTCATGTATTTTCACCCATTCTCATTTCTCTCGTGTTTCCCTCGCTCTATTCTTCTTCCTCACCACTTTTCCCAAGTCTAAGGTGTAACTACAACAACCCTGAACTCGAGCAGCTGATCAAGTTGACGGTTATGTCGCGTTTTCTCCAACCCTGACCTTCCTCCTATAGCTGGGTGCTGCCCCGCGCATCTAGCGGCAAGTCCTGTTACCATAGCTTTGAGTCCAATTGTTTGGTGTCAAGTACATTCAAAGAGAGAGTTTCGCGGCCCTGCCTGCTCGAAACTGATATGGAAAAAATATTCACTGAAAGATAGTAACGGGAAACAGTTTTGACGCCACCGGTGTTTTAAAGATTTGGTGGCTAATTATTTCATGTGTTGCCTAATCGTACATTGGTTTATGGGTTGCTTTCGCACTACTTGGCAACGAGAAAAAGGTATTTTGCGAGGACATATTCACAGTAAATTAACATGCTTTTACAGTTAAACACAATTTGCATACGTAAGAACGTTCAATTCACACACCACTTTCACGGTAACATATTGAACGATATTTTTGTTTGAAAACATTCGATTTTCGTCGATATTATCCCATATTTATTTGACAAGGGTGCTAGGCTTTCCCAGTAAAATGCAAATTTGTTAGTTTAATTTATTTATGCACTTTCTAGATCTTGACAACGGCCATTCACAACCGCTTTCTCTCAGTGTCAGAAGTTTCCGTTCTCCACATTATGTACTAATTTTTATCATTTTTATCTCCTTTATACGAAGCTATGCAGGAGCATATGTTCAGTCTTAAAATGCCTAGCAAATTACGGACCAGGCAATAAGTCCAGACGAAGCTATGCAGGAGCATATGTTCAGTCTTAAAATGCCTAGCAAATTACGGAGCAGGCAATAAGTCCAGCAGCTATCTCAATCAATCGTCAGTTATGGAAAGATCGGGTTCCATAGGCCGGATCCCTTGTGAATCAAGTCACGAAAAGTTCAAGAATCGGCTACAGGCCATGGGCCTATGTCTTCAACGCCGACACTTCTATTCTATTTTTATCTCCTTTATGAATCACCATTGAAAGGCCCCTTTTAAAGGCCACGGGAAAACCGAGCAGCTGAGCGCGGTTTCCGGCACACATCAGCCGGCTCCTTGCTTGCTCTTTACCCTCCCTGTGATGGTTTTTTGTTAGTATTTTGAAAGAATATATTTAGAACTGAGTTTGTTGTAATAATATGCTTCTCTACACAGTTAATTTACGTTGAAACTCCCACCATTTAATGTGTTCAATGTTGGTTACGAGTTGAAAACCTGGTCAAATAATAGCTTTCTGTTTGTTTTGTAAGAATTTAGATTATTGTTTCCTGAATTTAAACACTAATTTAAAACCCAAAGAGAGAAGTTTCAACACAATTCTTCATTATCCATCCATGTTTTAGGTAAATCCTAACAATTATTAGCAATAAATCGGGTAATAAATTAAATTTTGATCAATGCAAATCACTCGCTGTACTCGCAAATCCCGATCTCGATCAGAATGAAACCGATCATGCGTAAAATAAGAAGCATGTCATCCATTTTTCACGGATCTCGCATGAGAAATTACAGCTCTAAGCGGTGTTTTCTCTTCCATCTTCGATGCCCTGAAGAAAAAAGAATGTAAGGGCATGAAAAACTTGGCTCCGACTAGCTATGCAGTCCAGAGGACGAAGTCCAAACGAGTTTTTTAACTGAATTCATACAGATTTTCTTGTTTGCCCTTCAGTGAGTGAAAACTCAATGGCAATACATTTGACCTAAAGTCTGGAGCCACAAGCACGGTTGGCATATGGCTGTGAAATTCACCTCCAGCATCCGTTGCATATAAATACGACAAAGAAGAATTGAATTAAAAAATTTTCAGAAAAGATCTTGGGAGTAACTCTGGACTTTATAAAAACTCCTGGATTTAATAATTTACGAAAATTCCGAAAATTAATTCAAAATTCCGAAAATTAATTAAAATTTAGATCAATTGATACACTATCAAGTTATTGATAATGCAATCGTTCCTTATATATATACACCTGTGTCAAGAAAATTTAAAACCATAATTATAAATCATTAAATCATATAAACATAACTCATAAAGCCCGATCGGTGATACAGAAATTAATAAATAATTTGTAGTAAAAATTCTTAATAATTAAAATAATATAGAAAATTAAAAACAATGCTTGTAGAGCAGCGCAATGGCAATTACATTGCCAAACAATTGAATGTTTATGTCAAGTTAATGTCATTGAATGCTTTTCAATTAAATAAGAAAAACTTATATTGCAGGTGGAAATAATAGTACAAGCAATCAAAATTACTGTGAACAATACAATAACAAACATAATTGAATAGTATGAAATTATTCAGATACCTTGATTACGTTTACGTGAACCAGATTCCTTAATCGTATATGACCTGAAAATTACAAGGATAGCTTTTTTCACAACTTCACATTTTAGTCTCAAAATGAATTTAAGATAAAATGAATTGAATTGAGAAGAAAACTTCTCGCTTATGTGTAATATAGCATATAGTTACTCATGAAATGGAATACCATTAACTTTTTATAACAAAATAATGCTTATTACAGAGATTTATTGAATTCTGGATATCCGTTGAAATTCTGAAAGATACGCAAAAATATTATTTTTCTGCAATATTTGACTAAAATCCCTTATTGAATATCTGACCATGTGCCTAGAGAACTTAATGCCCTTTAGGCCAACGTGTCCTTAACCCATTAACGATGACAATCCTGCATAAAGAACAATAGAACAACTTCTATCAATACTGAATTGTGAATATTTGATTAATGTTGTAAATAAAGCCGTTTATTCGACCTAAGATAATAGAGTTGCCCTTGGATGCAATATGTAAGGCTATGCAAAAAAAAAATATAACTCAGTACTCACTGCAGTGAGTGACAGAGAGCGCATTTTCTCGTCGATGAAAACTTGAGGTCACGGACGGACGGACGACAGACAGACAGACGGACATGGCGAGCACAATAGTGCCTTTTTTCCATTAATGAGAAAATGCGCTAAAAAGAGCTCCGCGATGATTATCAGTCATGGCAAAATATTATATTTTAATAGTTGGATAAATAATTATGTGCGATGGTTTACCAATAATTATTTGCTTTGCATGTGTCAACAATTCAAACATTGCTCCCAACAGATCTCTAGCTGCATAAAATTATACCTTAACTAAAAAATCTGCTGTTTAAAAACTGCTATAGATGCGTAACTTACTTATCATGTCTCGGATGCAGTTGAACTTTTCTAGCATGGCTTGAGATGGTGTTGATGAAAAAATCTGCAACAAGTCATCCTCACCTAAACAGAGAAGAAACTGTTCGTGAAGCTCCTCTTGATAGCCAATCCCTTCGATAACCAATGCTTTCAAATATTTTTCATTGGTAAACGTCAGACCAAGTACGTCCAGCTAAATATTATTGGAATCCTATGCGTTTGTTGTTTTCAAGATTTCAACAACAGCAATCGAAATTTTACCGCTTACCTTCGGCAAGAAACGAATTCGAATGCCAATCTTGGTAAACGTCAGTCTAAAATCTACAATATACGCGTAATCGTATTTGCATCCAATGCGTGCGAATAGTTTCCTTTGCAGTTGAATGCAATGTAAGCATGTAATCGAAAAAAATGAATGCGGTCGAAATTCTACCACCTTATTTCAAGCAACCAATGCAACCAATAACTCGATTATAAAAAATAAAAGAGTGCTGAAATAAAAAGTTTTTACTGTGTGAGCTGAAAGAACGGAATCTTATTATGGACCAATTATAATTACTAATTAATTTATTTTTATTCTAGCTGTACGCGTATTTATTTCAAGGAGTAATAAATTATCTCGGTTGATGGCTAACACAGACTGAAGCAAAAATTCTGTAGCCACTCGACTCAGTCAGCTCAAAGCTTTGAATTATGAACATCAATGCAAAAAAATTACCACTTCGAAGGTGGTTTAGAGGTGACATTGCTGCCCCATGCTAAAGGCTTAGCAGAAGAGCATGGTATCCCGAAGCCTTTTTTCAAACATGCGTCAGCAAATTTGTTTCTATTTTTTTTAATGTAGGCAGAAGCATCAATTCGCGGCTGCAATCTGGCCGCGAGTGTAGGTAGCTAATTCGCTTGAATAAATTCAATCGATATTATATCTGTTTTGTAATTGGCATTTAGATAATTTCCGGTCAAATTTATTCCAGATTGGGTAAACGATATAGCTGGACTCGGGAAAGTTTTATATGAAAATATGAAAAAAATTATGGCATATTCCTTGCTCTTAAATTTAAAGTTAATTTTCAATTCAATATTTGCACAATATTGAATTCAAGCAATTAAGTTATATTTAAATTCAAGCAATTATGTTATAGTTATAATTAAGCTATCCAGTTACCATACACGATCTCATCTGACCAGCACCATTAGAAAATATTTAGATTGATATCTTCCTCTGAAAACATGAATAGAATTTTCCGCGTAGGTATGAGATTTTTTTTCGGTTGAAGCTGTTTACGACACTGCGATTCTGCAGCCCTCCCTAGAAGGGGCATTTGATGACCGCATCTGCGAACTGAGGTGGCATCTTTTTCAGGACAAGGTGCCTAGTCACGCATGTTTACCTGACATGTCGACTTCTTTCCACAGATTTTTTTACGTTTTTCACAACACAACCACACATTAATCAAGTCATATTTCAAGGCTGCACTCTTTTATTGTGATCTTTACTTTTACTGCAGTGAATTTACATTTTAAGATTTGATTAGTGCGCTTGTATCTTATTCTTGCATACATTTTTTCTTCTTAATCCTTTTGAGATTAAACAATCATCATTAATTTATTTTTTAAATGCCTCAGCATCCACTGCATTAATAACATAGCTCGTTACTACCAATTACATTTGCTGAAATATACAAAGAAAACCATGTGAAAAACCATTTAGGGAGTGGTGGGGTTTTCTCCAAGCTCAATACTGTTTATTTTTAAATCCCCCTCCGCGTACAGAAAAAGGATAATGACTTTGAAGCTAACAACCTGCTGAGATTTATTACAAAATATTAGGACACCAGCACGGAGCATTAATCTTCATTGCAGGGCCGCGGCGTTGTATTGGTGAGCTAAAAAAAGTTATGACCTAAACTAAGTTGTATAAGTTATTTTAATAGACACTTTGATTAAATCATAACAATGCTTAGCCAATTAAGTACACCGATGGAAGGTATTATTGCGTTGAACAAGTGTAACGGATATGAGACGCTTGAGAGAGCAACAGGCGAGATTTTATTTGAATTATTATGGTTCGGTAAGAGCTCGTGTTCAAGGACTGATATTGAACGAGCTTGGGGATGCACGAGCATTGTATTATATTTCAACTGAAGTCATTCAGATTAAAGCGGCCCGTTTTGGTCCTCTTCTTAATCTTAAATGAAAATATATCGAACTTATCCGATTTAAAACTAAAATTTCTATGCATTTAGACGATAGAAAGACCAATTAAAATGGCCGTTCTTGCACAACACGCGCTTTATTTACTACACTACGCAAAGCGTCCCCATGGAAACATTAATCAGTCAACACGAAAACCAAAGTGAGGTTCACGAGAAAAATATTGTCCTTCGTAATAAGACGAGATATCATTTTAATTGTCTAACTCTAGAACAGTAAATAGAACACACCTATACTGTGACCACACAAAAAAAACATGGTGAAAATAGCATTAGTTTACCGTTATGTCGAGAAACACAAAAGTTTTCTTAATACTTACAGGCATTTTGTACAGTGTAAGGAAGATTCAGTTCTAGAACACAACCTAGGAAGAGTGGCTAATGTTTTAAAATAGAGAAATAAAATTACTGTGAACTGCTGCACAATGACGAGACACAAAAGATGCGAAGTAGGCATATCAGTCGCGTCTCAATGCAAAAGTGAAGGGAGAGCCTTAATTAAGTCCTTCGGGAAATCTGATTGCACATTAACTGAATAACCGTCACTGTTAATCAGATTTAAAAGCTTTGTATTTAGGGTTGCTGTCAGTAAATAAGAAATAACCATTAGTCCATGCATAGCAATGGTATTCGTATCAGAGGGCCTACTAACGGTAATCCAACGCTGAACAGGCAGCATGAACGTTGCAACGGTAATCCAACAGTGAAGTATGAACGAAAAACTGCATTGACGTTCCAATAATAACAGAACAATTTTCTAACTGCCGTGAAGTATGAACGAAAAACTGAATTGACGTTACAGTAATAACAGAACATTTTTCTAACTGCCGTGCAAAACAGAAATGATGGCATCCGCGCTGCTGGACAAGAAGCCGTTCTGGCCTGAGCGAAAATCTGCATTGACGTTACAATAATAACAGAACAATTTTTTAACTGCCGTGCAAAACAGAAATGATGGCGTCCGCGCTGCTGGACAAGAAGCCGTTCAGGCCTGAGGGAAAATCTGCATTGACATTACAATAATAATAGAACATTTTCCTAACTGCCGTGCAGTATGAACGAAAAACTGCATTGACATTACAATAATAACAGAAAATTTTTCTAACTGCCGTGCAAAACAGAAATGATGGCGTCCGCGCTGCTGGACAAGAAGCCGTTCTGGCCGCTGAAGCGACGCGAAGGAGAGGACGACGGCTGAGCTGTCGCCGCGGACGCTCTTGGCTCGGGGCGAGGAGCGTAGAAAAGTATGTCTCCCATTGAGCCGTACCGAATAGAAGGTTCTGTGAACAAAACAAAGTAGTAGTAGTAGTAGTAGTAGAAGTAGTAGTAGTAGTAGTATTATTAGCATTAGTAGTAGCAGTCGTAGTATTAGTAGTGGTAGTAGCATTAGTAGTATAGTTGTAGTAGTAGTAGTAGTAGTAGTAGTAGTAGTAATAGTAGTAGTAGTAGTAGAAGTGTAGGATCGTTGGCTACCGCCTCACTGCCTCGGTAATCAAAATATTTCGTACCGGAGGTCAAACATTAGTATCGTTACCAAGGCGGAAGGTTTCAATTATTGAAAATTCCTTAAATTATTCATCACCCACAAGGGGCGGTAGGTCTCAATTTAAGTGACCGGCAACAAAGAGGTTTAGGACTGCAAAAACATGCTTTCAAGTTCAATAACTCATGCTTTATTGACGTTGCTTGCCTATAATATTAATAGCAAACAAAATGTCAAGCAAATTCGCAATGTCTTCATCGGAACGTTTTGAAGACTAGCTTCACTATTAGTTCAAGAATTTTATGGAATAAAAGTTCGGTCGTTATTCTTACATAATTTAAGAAAAATGATAAATCGGTTGTAAAGTTTTGCTCAACTTAGGTCAAGCATTTGCCGAGATTCAATTGAATAATTCGAGTTATAAAGTGTATTATAATTATAACATAATGTCATGACATGACATAACAATGAGTTATAATATAATACAAATATAACGAGTTATAACATAATGTTATACTACTGACAATTCGAGCACCCAAGCAAAACGTGTTTTCATCGATAGCTTCACTTCCGCCTTCAGTCTTGGTATGAAATCAATATCGCCCGGCGCTGTAGCACGTGGCCATCTTTTCTTCACAGTATCAGAGGTTATAAATTGCGCGATTGCTGTAATAATTATCAGTTTTATTGAACGCATTTGTTCAGCTTCATAAGATACTGAGTAAATTACACTTGTCAGAAATGCGTAAATATTGATAGCCAAACACCTACATGTAATTTTCCAGGTTACGAATTACCTATACATTGCTTGGACTTAAATGTTGCCCATAGCTTTTGTTTCTGCTCAACATGGGATTTTGACGTCTTCTGATATAAACCTTAAGTAATCGATTTAAAAAATTACTTAATCAGCAATGATTGTATCGCTTTAGAAAACTTCATCATAACGAATGGAAGCAAAAAAAAAAAACTTTGAACACATTAGTCTTGATGCTGTAGTGTATAGGCTTCAGTGTTCATTTTTCGTGCCAGGGTCGAGATTATTAAGTTTAGTAAAAAAAAGTCGAGAGTTACGTAGATCGTAGTTCTTAAGTTGCCAGAAATTAAAGCACTTTGGTCTGACAATTAAGTAGCATAATTTCTCACGAACACGATAATTAAACTTAATGTTGAACATACGACTTTTAATCAAGGTCGGATTGCGATTTAATGAAACAATCTCTCGCGATTGTTTCATTAAATTTTTACTCGAATTTAAAACGCGGAATTCTTGGAACCTTTATAATTAAAGAGCTATGTTAGAGCTGAATCTGGGACGCTTTTCATGAGATGAATATTTCTCAATATTCGTTATAATATTATTGATATTCATCATCATAATTCATTGATATACAATATTCATTATAATATTAATATTCATAATAATATTCAACGCGGAGAGGAAAGAAAACCCAAGAAGAAGTTACTTTAATATTATTAACAAACAACAATATAAATGTACATGAATGCCATGTCCGATTAATAGATCCACAACATCCGCTGTCCTATTACACCCTGTTAGTTACCTTGTGTATTATTCGAAGCACGAACAACATAATTGTACCTCGCAAATCAATTACGGTTCTAAACATTACTAAACATACATCAAAAATGACCAAGATAACGGCGAATTTTAGTTCACAATTTCTAAATGGATCATCAGAAAAAATATTACGATTCATGAAGCGTTTAACGCATTCCGTTTCTAATGCAAAAATTGGAATTTGACAATTTCAAAAACCCATTTCCAGGGCGGAAAAAATAAACATCAATGAGCGTACATTTTCGAAAGAATGTATGATGCGCAAAATTCCAGTTCCAGTTCCAGAAATGATCCAGTTCCAGTTCCAGAAATTCCAGTTCCAGCAGCCAAACAGTCAGAATTCTTCTCGTGATTTAAGTAGACAATAACCATGAGCCTATCAGCCTACGGTGAATCGTTATCAGGCCCTTGAATACGAAAAATATCGACGACGATATTAGGATAAAAAAAAAATAAAGTATATAAGGTACACTGCACGGTCAAGTTTTGCACAATCAAGAGATATTTGATTCATTAAATCAAATTAAATCCGTCCAAAACGTTCCACAAAGCATAAATTGAAATGTTATGCTGATATCAACTATACTCGAGATGATCACTTATCACTTTGAATTAAAGGGATTCGTGACGGCACAGCAATAACTGCAAACAACTCGCGCTAAAATAATAACTATATCTATCCGTTATTGAAAAAAAAAAAACAGGAAACAACGTAGAAACAACTCCAGTCATATATGTTAGGTTTCGGACCAAGTCATTGAGAAACCTGAAAAATGCAATGGGAAAATCGGAATTCGTGGAAGCTTGTCCAGGTTTGTTATAAAATATGTAAGCAAAAAACCAATGAGCAAAGATTATTGGCATATTTTTCAGAAAACCTACCAGTTATTAATTTAAATCACAGATATAATTTATTGAAAACATCTTTCGTTAAGAGAACAAATTCTTAGAAAATAACAAGATTCTTATCTCGGCTATAAAATGCAAATAGAAGTGAGAGATTAACGACCTGAAGTGAACCAGTGACAGTTTCAATGTGAATATGACACTAAACAAGTGAGAAAAAACGAGTTAAACGCACATTTGTTCGTTTTCAGATCAACTTGTTGTATATCAGCCGATAAAGATATTCAGACACTTAATGCTTAACACTCCTTAATATCCACATTGCATTTATGTGTCATAGCACAAATATAATTAGAAGCAAAAACCTCAATGTACGATACACAAATACGGGTGTTGGCAATCAACATCGCTTAACTGAACGACAAAATATTTAACAGAAAGAGTGAAACGAAAGTAAACCAGGTAGCTTCAACACTCAAGCCAACTTATAAGTCATCTGCAAAACGAGATCAATGAAATTTCGAGAAACGCTCTTCAATTTGCCATTGACATCCATGGGTTTCCATTAGCAAATTCTCAGCGACTTCCCGAAGTCCCGTTGGCCTGTCCAACGTGAAGCCTGATGACACGGAAAGTTGTCCCTGAATATAACTTGATCCTGAAGGGTGACTCAAAGATTCCATATCAGCGTCGATGTCTCGTTTGTCGCAATCTTTCAAAATATTTTCATGGACGCCTGGATTGATGCATTCGTAGTCATCCATTTTTTCGCAACTAGCGCACATATCAGCGGCTTTAGAATTAGTAATTACACGCCACGACTCTTGCCGATCCATCATGAACGGGTTCATCACTTCACTGCTTTGATCTTTATGAACCAACGTTGCCTGGTCCGCGTGACCGACTGCCGCATTTTGCATGGTTTTCATTCGGCCATCTTCAGCCAACTGAAAACGCACAGTCTTGCCAGGTCTTGCTGAAATGTAACTTGGGAAAGTTGCTGTGCTGTGGAAAAGTCGTATTCCTGACGAGTTGTTACTGTTATCGTCGTAAGTTTCGAGTCTTGATGCTCGTCCGTTTGTGATGTTGTAAAGCGGTTTTCGGGGAGATGAACTAGCGGCAGGTGGGGGATGATCTGGCTCAACTGTGGAGGGGAAGGACGAGGAGTGTCGTAAGAAATGGAAGTACAATCAAATTGGACGATTCGATGTATTATGAAGCTAGCAGATTTTGAACAAAGACAATCATATGCAGCAACATGAGGCTTGGCGCTCTGAGATCGGTCAAAAAATAGCATTAGGTGTTCGATAATCTTAATATAAATTAATTCTACGTAGTGAAAAAGATCAATAATTGAAAGCAGATCTTACAAGGCACGCCACGAATAAGAAAGTAGTGCAATCACAGGAACTTCAACTCGGCCCCAATGGATGCCGTGTCATTAAAATTACCAGTTATCAATAAGTATGCACGTACGTAAATGATTTACAATCAGCAAGCAGCACCAACTTTTACACACTATCCGCAGGAATATTTAATATTATCTTATATTTCAACGGTACATATAATTCATTTCAGGTATAATTAACAACGCTGGAAAATCTCTGGAAAATCAACGCTGGAGTAGAATCAACGTTCACATTTCACCACATTTTGTTTAATAAGCGAAATTATGAACCAAAAACAAGAAGAATATGAAGATGCAACATATCAATTTGGCACACCGGAATATGCGTCTATAAGAAAAACTATCTTCAGTCAAATTAGTATAAAGCACGGCGTTAGGACCTAATGAAAGGTTAGAAAAGTTACACGCCATGTAATATGTTCATTTCATAGTATACATCGAAACACCGTAAAAGAAATATCAAGAAAATCCACCATATTTTGTAGGACAGAATTTTTTTATCGTCAGTATTTAATCATATCAAAAGGCAACGTGAAAAAAATCGATTGATACTTTAAAATAACTAGCACATTGAAAAAATGACATTCATTGCCAATCAAATGTGCATCAAGAATTTATTCTAAATCCATGACCAAAGAAAATTTCACTCCCCATAACCAGCAGAAAGTTCTGGTGAACTTAAAAGAGGTAGATTTTATCGGTTGTTGTTTCGGCCCTTCAGACCATGACACAAACTATAAACAACATTCACCCTGATACATATGGTTCAAGTTAACTGCTACACAACATATGGTTCAAGTTAACTGCTACATAACATATGGTTCAAGTTAACTGCTACATAAGATATGGTTCAAGTTAACTGCTACATAACATATGGTTCAAGTTAACTGTTGCATCTGGTTCAAGTTAACTGCATGAATGACCATAACAAAATTTAATTCAGAACATGTGTCCACCGAATAGCTTGCGGCTGAGTACAAAAGGAGCAGCGGTTACGTCCGCATCGTGGGCCAAGAGATCAGCAGGGGCAGGTATAGGACACCCCGGGTATCCGCTAGTACAGGATAAACGATCATTTTTATAATCTACTCGCATAGCATTTGATGGCAGGTCGAAATTTCTTGAAGATGTCGACACTCCAGGATCAAAAGAGCCACCATTTGCAGATCGGACAACTCCAACAGACATATTTCCGCTAGAGACGTTACCGAAGGTACCTTCATTTACACAGTTGAGAGCGAGTCCATTTACGACAGGTAACGGTTTCTCGTCGATGGAATCTAGACACCGTGAACCAATATTTTGGTCTCCGCTAGACCCAGAAAATCCCGAGTCTATGGAGTCAGTACTGTTACTAGAGAAGCGATCTTTCCGCCGTTGATAATGTAAGAAGTTCGGTCCCAGATTATCCATCCTATCGGCAACCACGCGAGGTTCGGCGTTCGCGTCGTGGATAAAATTTAATGGCTTAGAGTCCTGGGAGCTGGCAACGTTGTCTTCACGGCTGGTCAAGATTTGGTGGTTCGTGCCGGTATGAGACGAACTTGCATCATCTGCAAACAAGAAATTCTTCAGGAACTCCGCTGCCGGAATTCATAAATAATTTTTTACAAGTTCAAGTCACAAACAAGAATGAGCAACGAAGAAAAACTGATAACAGTGAGGGTGCAGGCAACGAAAATTTTCCCGTACTGCAGAGACATATAATATATCTACTCGAAGAAAGCCAATATCGTCTAGAGCAAAACATAGCAAGGGCACAAACTAAACTAGGGATAAAGAATACAAATGAAAAGAAATTCAAGCTTCAGCCTCTAAAACAATTAACTGTGTTCTATAAATTTACATTTCATTCAGTTTAAGTAAGTTCAGGGCTCCATGAACAGACTACATAACACATAACAGAAGTAAAGTAAAGATCACACTGCATTCTCTTCCATAAATAATAAAAAATATAATTATTCAGAGCAGAAGGAATCAAATGACGAGATCTCAAGAAAGAAGACACAGCGCATCAACATCTAAATGCGACGAATAGGACTTACACGAAGAGTATCCAATACACTCGCTTACACGAGGATTCGACCGCAAGGACGAGAGTGTAAAGAATTCTAAAACCCCACAAAAAAACATAACACAACATAACTCCACAACTGACCTGTCTACGTAAGAACTTAATCCCCAACTGAAACAGATAAAACGGTAAAGAACGTCACAGTTCTTTCCCGTCAGATAGAACGGTAAAGAACTGTGCTACGAAAAAGCGCACATCCTGACATTTTGAATGGTAAAGTTGCAGGTCAAAATACACCCCCTATCAATTGTCTGCGTCGATTGCATACTAGCACCGCGTCGAGATATCAACTCACATCAACAAAAACTTAAATAGGAAAATTAGTCGCCCTTAGCTCGTATCAACATTACTATTCAAAAGCAAGACTATCGAAACGGAATTGCGGACCAATGTATACCGAAGAACTGAAATAGTGCAAACACTATTTTAATAACGTGTTGTACAAAAAAGTGAATGCTTAGTGAATTGGACTTACTCTAACTTAATCCCATAAGAATAAGACAGACTACATAACTCGTGTATTATTATAGCTATAAATAAAGAATATGAAATATTAATTTATTGAAAAGGCACCATTGTCGAATGATATTAAATATTTATGATAAATAATAGAACTAACAATGTATAACAACATCCAATTAACAATTTGCTTAAATATTTTCCTCATTTCAACACGAGGACCCAGTGAAGAATTTGCAAAAAGTCTAAATATTATTCATAATTTATTTGGTCGTAGGAATGGTTTTGAATTATATACTTTATAATAAACACGATTGCTCGGCCAATAACTGTACAATGTTTTTTTTTTTCAAGTATTAAACTCCCGCATTCATTTTTTCACGCAGATAAATTCAGCGCATTAGAATCGACAATTACCAATTACTTCTGATTGTTAACAACGTTACTTAGTATTTTCATGCAAAAAAAAAAACAACAGCAGACCATCAAGTGTCTAATAATCCTGTAAACGATTCAAAAAATTCAAACCATCCATATAAACTGCTGATTCCTACGTTGCAGACACGCGTTGTTTTTAGCCAACTCGACCGTACGAGAGCAAGTGTGGTCATTTAGTGTATTTTCAGCAGCAGTAAAATCCACTGAGGTGTCAGTTGAAGAAACCTCGAGGTCGTGAGCAAGAGAGACTGAGATGACGGCAGAGTTCGAAGTTCCACTAGGATATTTTTCTTTGTCTGCAGTGAATGCTTCGAATCCTGGTGAGCTGAGAAAACATTTTGACGGATCAACAGACATCAATCGCGACTCAAAACTGGTATCATGAGCGTCAATTGTCATCATCGAGTCGTCTACGAGGACAAAAGAATCGAATTCAGTATCAGTGTCCCTTCTCGCAATAGGACAGTCGTTCAAAGAACTTGTCTCAAGTGAAGTTTTGTTCAGCATTAAAATATTCTGATCATTCAGACCAGATGAGCTACTACTATCCCAGTCCGAAGAGCGGAGATGAGACGATGAAGAAGCCGATGCACATATCGTAGGAATAGCATTGGAAATTGAATCATGTTCTGACGAGGCCGCCCAAAAGTAACAGTCAAAGGAGCCCTGCGGCCGCGACCATGAGGGGACGGCAGGTGACGACGACGACGAAGAAGAAGAAGCAGCAAGCGAGGAACCCGCACTCGTCAAGCAATCATCTGCACGAGAAGTGAGGTGTACCTCCACCCGACACCAACGATAATCGCGAGAAAACTAAAATTCTATTCGAATTATGTTCTCAAAAGCAATAATACAAATTCAGGGCACACATAACTTACATCAGTGAATGAAACTGTAAAAAAAATTAATGTCAACAGTGGTAAAGGAGGAAAAAGTTGTTTATTTGCCCGTATTTTTAAACAAGAACTAAATGAAACTCGCGTGCATGCTAAGCAAACTTCAATCAGCGATTCGAACATTAATTTTAGAAAACATTTCACGCCAAGCAAAGTTGAAATTAAGCAACGCTTTTACGGTGACAAAAAACGAGTGACGAGAAACGATGGAACTTCATAACAACGTCGTACGACCGACCAACCACATGAAGAGACTCAAGAAAGAACTTTTATTTCCTTCACAAGAATTGCTTATATAAACCCACATAATTGTGAATCTTCAGCGTGAAAAAAATTGATTCCAAAACAAGAATAGGGAGTAATTATTGTCGAACTATACCGAAGAGATGTCGTTTTATAAAGAATGACGCACGGAGAATTAACTGAAATTTTATGTAATTAAAATTTCATGATAATTGTCAATAACAATATCATGATATCTAATACACGAATGTAAATAAGAATTAATAATTTAGATACTTCCTTAATATACGACAAATAGAGTGATGCAAACGACGAAACAGTCTTAGAAATATTGACCATACGGATAGACAGGAGGCCGCGAGTGGCGTGCAAATTCACATGCAAGATTTATCGAACTAATTTCAAAACAAATTCTGCAATGACCATGACTAGTAAAATCTTTAGGAATTAGTATAAATCATTTTAATGGTGTACAAAAATTTCTTTATCATACAGATTAGTTAATTAAAAATAAAAAAATCGTCAAATGGAGATTTCAACACTAATGAGTTGATTCAAATGCATTGAGAGAACACAACAAAAATTTTCTTCGTTACCAGCTATAATAAATTAATTAATTAATAATATTAATTAATAATTTAATTAATAATTAATAATAATAACTATGCATAATTAAGAAAGACGAAAATCGCACACATAGAAGTGTTGAAAACTATATTATATACATACTAACTTAGTAATTGATAAAAAACATTCCATGCGAAGAGCAACCGAGAAACTAATCGATATCTTTAACAAATTTTCTAGCTGCATAAAAAAATTAACAGTATTGAAATTTTTCATAAAAAATAAGCGCTTTCAAATAAGAATACAAAATGAGGTTTAATGCGACGCACACAACTTAGTCTTTAATGAGATCGGTGAAAAACTGCTAGGCCATGCTTGATCAAACACCATAAACACATAATAAAACACAGGATTTGAAAGAGTTAGATTAAACTTTGAAAATTAATTAAAATACTTCAAGGAAACGAGTTAAGACTGATAATAATCCATTAAAAAAATTCATTTCGGCAAGAATTCATAACGCTTAAAAAATATATAACAACAAAATGTCTGAAAAATTCCTTTATGGTCTTCAATTAATTAGAAAAGATAAAAGACCTTTATGGTCTTCAATCAAAAGAGATTGATTTTAACCAACATTTCAAAATCTCTTTGTTGTGTTGCCACCGAGCCAATTATCAATCAAACACACAAATATCAATGTAACACTCTTAACAGAGATGAAGGGGTTAGAGAGAACATGTTCGCGTACTAAAAACCATTATTCCCTTTACTGACCTTGAAATCTGTCACGAAACCATTATTCCCTTTACTGACCTTGAAATCTGTCACGAAACCATGATTCCCTTTACTGACCTTGAAATCTTTCACGAAATTATAACGCCTTTTACTGACCTTGAAATCTGTCACGAAACCATTATTCCCTTTACTGACCTTGAAATCTATCACGAAACCATTATTCCCTTTACTGACCGTGAAATCTGTCACGAAACCATCATTCCCTTTACTGACCTTGAAATCTGTCACGAAACCATCATTCCCTTTACTGACCTTGAAATCTATCACGAAACTATTATTCCCTTTGCTGACCTTGAAATCTGTCACGAAACTATTATTCCATTTACTGACCTTGAAATCTGTCACGAAACCACTATTCCCTTTACTGACCTTGAAATCTGTCACGAAACCATCATTCCCTTTACTGACCTTGAAATCTTTCACGAAACCATTATTCCCTTTACTGACCTTGAAATCTATCACGAAACTATTATTCCCTTTACTGACTTTGAAATCTGTCACGAAACCATTAGTCCCTTTACTGACCTTGAAATCTGTCACGAAACCATTATTCCCTTTACTGACCTTGAAATCTGTCACAAAACCATTATTCCCTTTACTGACCTTGAAATCTGCCACGAAACCATTATTCCCTTTACTGACCTTGAAATCTGTCACGAAACCATCATTACCTTTACTGACCTTGAAATCTGTCACGAAACCACTATTCCCTTTACTGACCTTGAAATCGGCCACGCTTGGCTTGAGAACTTTCGTCCTCTTCTCGGGACCGCTTGCGTCCCGCAACAGGGACGAGGTTCTGGGACACAGCATCGTTCACCAGCACGTCAGTAACGGGACGTTGAACGGTAGACGATGAAGGCGACGATGTGTCGCTTTCCGTCTCCATTTCATCATCGTCACCAGCTGCCGTGGTGTTGTTGTTGGCACTGAAGCCGTAGTAACCGTTGCTGGATACAAGATGTTTGAGACCATTTGTTGCAGCCGGGGTCGACTCTGCAAAATAAATCGCGTTAATAATCTGAAATTTTCATCTAATCGTAATGCAGTTTAGTTTTCGGTTGAGGCATAACGACCAACGCAATACAGAGCGAAACAAATAATAAATAAGAGTAATAACAGCACGATTGAAATCAAGATTAAGACTACCTACTGATTAAACTCAGAATTGAGTCCAAAAAGCATCATTAAGCACTTGTAGTGGAATAAATACAACCATGTGATAGTGACTGCTAAAAGTGAAGACGTGTATAAACAATCGTAAGCATATACTACTTTTATTACGATTACATATAACTCAAGCTTGAATGCGAAAGTTATGGACAATCGTGCTCGTAGCCAGATTAGATTTACATGGATCTTGAATACATTATTTACAATAAGAAATGAGGACAACAAAGAATATTTGCAGGTATATGGTCGTGGGATGATGAAATATATATTTCACTGAAATACGTGTGTTATAATAAGAAGTGAGAATAAATAGCATCTGAAACAATTAATCAAAGCAGGATTATATTTAAATAAATATAGAATTTGTGGATAAAGCAGAATAAGCAGAGGAGGCACCCACCCCCGACGAGCTGGCGCAGCCTCTCACACACGTCCTGGTGTCCACACGATGCCGCGATGTCTGCTGAATTCAGCCCCGCGTGGTTGCGGATACTGAAATAAAAATTTGAGTTAAAATACACACGGCTTTTTTCAAGATTCTTAATTCAGCCCACTTGAATCACAGCTCTAAGAAAATATAGATGGCTTTGCTTTAAAATTCTTTATTTAGTCGCCTTAAATCATAGCTTTAAAAAAACAAACGGCTTAAACTTTAAAATTTATTTAGCCCATTTAAATAACAGCTTTAAGAAAATATACACGGCTCAGCATGTGCAGGCCAAATATTAAAGGGATTCTGACCGGTGCGAGGAAATTTACAGCTTCGTGCAATGATGCATTTTTAGCGCATTTTCTCATTCATGGAAAAAATGCACTATTGTGCTCGCCATATCCGTCTGTCTGTCTGTCCGTCCGTCCGTGACTTCAAGTTTTCGTCGACGAGAAAATGCGCTCTCTGTCACTCACTGCAGTGAGTACTGAGTTATATTTTTAAATATTCAAACACTGCACTGAGTACAAGCACAAGTGAAAGCCTTGCTTGAAAAACATCATCTATAACAACTATAGATCAAGAAACGCATATTAGAACAATAAAAACTCATTTTTTCAACCGCGACTGATGGCCTATAATTAAAAATCGTACAAATTACTAAGAATCATTAATTAAATTTCTTTTATCATCAGCCTAAATAATGGAAATCTTGGGCGTATTGCAGAAATTTGGTGCACGCCAATGAATGGGAGTCAAATCCCACACTCACAAAAATTAGCGATACTTCGTCCAAATAACAATGTACCTTTAGCATTTGTGTGGATCATCAAGACCCAGTTTGGCCCGGAAAAAGCATGCATAAGTGCTGCTTTTACTCTCAGCTCATGCTGAGAGAAAGAAAGTATTCCTTATTTGGGCAACATGACCCATTCATTTTGCCCCATTCAATAACAGACATTGAGCCCCATTCAATTCAACATGCCCCATTCAATATCAGACATTGAGTCCCATTCAATTCAACATGCCCCATTCAATAACAGACATTGAGAGACATTCAATTCAACATGCCCCATTCAATAACAGACATTGAGCCCCATTCAATTCAACATGCCAGTGAAGTCACGGACGGACGGACGGACTGACGGACGGACATGGCGAGCACAATAGTGTAATTTTTTCATAAATGAGAAAATGCGCTAAAAATCGGGTTAAAACTACACACGGCTTAGCTGTAATATTCTAAATTTAGCCCACTTGAATTACAGCTTTAAGGATAAATACCTATATGGCTCAGCTTTAAAATTATTGATTAGGTCCACTTAAATCACAGCTTTAAGAAAATATATACGGCTTAGCCTGTGCACGTCAAATATTGAACGGATTCTGACCGGTGTGAGGAAATTTAAGGCTTGGTGCAATGATACATTTTTAAATATTCGAACACTTTACTGAGTATAAGCACAAGTGAAAGACTTGCTTGAAAAATGACGTCTATATGAACTTTAGATCAAGAATCTCATATATTGGTACCTACAATCAATACCCATTTTTTTCAGACCACGACTAATGGATCAAAACTGAAAACCCTACAAATTACTAAGAATCGTATATTAACTTCCCTTCATCATCAGTCCTATCAATGGAAATCATGGGCGTATTGCAGAAATTTGGTGCAAGCGAAAAGGCTAATGAATGGTAGTCAAATCCCACACTTAGAGAAATTAGTGATACTTTGTCCAAATAACAATGTGGGTACTTTTTGATCTTGTGTGGGTCATCATGACCCAGTTTGGCCTGGCAAAAGCATGTATCAGAGCAGCTTTCACTATCAGCTCATGCTGAGGGAAAGAAAGTATTCCTTATTTGGACAACATGACCCATTCATTTTTCCCCCATTCAATAACAGACATTGAGAGACATTGTGGCAATTAACATTCAACTATATTAGGAGCAGGTGAGAGAGGCTGACCTCGCATCAGCGTTGCAGGACACAAGCAGGTGAATGCACTCCCAGGATCCCGTACGGCAAGCCTTGTGTAGCGCAGTCTCGCCGTTATAGTCCTGCCGGTAAACATCATTTGATACCGTAATAACAATACAGACAACGTTATCAAGAAGTATGTAATATCATCGACCAATAGGAAGGAATATAACCTGTGTCTTATTAATTTAGTCTAAAAATCAAGACTTGTGTAGCGCTGTCTCGCCGTTATAGTCCTGCCGGTAAACATCATTTGATCATACCAAGTAATGCAGACAACGTTATTATGGAGTATGTACGGTTAATATCATTGAACAATAGGGAGGAATATAACCTGTGTCTTATTAATTTATTCTAAAAATCAAGCCTTGTGTAGCGCTGTCTCGCCGTTATAGTCCTGCCGGTAAACATCATTTGATCATACCAAGTAATGAAGACAACGTTATCATGAAGTACGGTATGTACGGTTAATATCATTGACCAATATGGAAGAATAAAACCTGTGTCTAATTAGTTTATTCTAATGTAGGTCGATATCTCAATAAACTGATGGTGTCGGATATTCCGTACTGAAGAAACGTCCAAAGTAAAGCAATCACATATAAGAATAAATAGAATATAATTAGACCATTCGTAGGAAAGAGAAAAATAAATTTAAATGAAAATAAAAATTTAAATAAAAGGTGAAATGCGTAACTAATAATGCGCTTCGTTACAAACCTTAGCATTGACCGGCAAGCCTCTTGCAATAAGCCATTGCACACAACGCGGACGGTCCGCGAACGCCGCAACGTGCAGTAAAGTTTGCTTCCACTTTGACGTGACCGAGAGCAGCGGACAAGACAAGGATGGTAGACCCGATGATTCTCTGCTGCTGTTGAACATCGTGCCCGCTTGCATCAACAGCCGCAGGCATTCAAGCTGTTGAAAATGGTTATAAATTCATAAAATGATCGAGGTTCACAATTCATCGATCCAGAAGACAATTCATCAATCGAAAAAATCATTCATCTATCGAGAAAATCATTCATCTATCGAGAAAATCATTCATCTATCGAGAAAATCATTCATCAGACGAGAATAAGATTAATCGATTGATATGACAATTTATCGAACGAGAAGACAATTCATTGATCGAGAAAACGCATTTCAATGATACACTTCAAAGTAATGATGGCAGAATGAATAAATCGAGTCAATTGCAAGAAATATATATTATTTCAATGTTTAACATGGATATTAAATTAGCTGGGCGACGGAGGATCCAGAAGCTGACGTTTTAAATTATTATCCATGACATTATGGTCGCGATTGAGAACCGCGAGCCCTCAGGCAGGCTTGGCTGGATCCCTATGAGAATCTATCACTACGTATAGTCGTTATAACTACGCTCGTAAATGAAATATCAATCTGAATTTTTTCATGCTCATTCAGCTATTTGTACATCTTGTACAATGTACATCTTTAATAGTTTGCAGGCATAAAAATCTTACTTTCTCATTGATTCTAAAAATTAACACACGAGTACGTAATAGATATATAATAGAATAATATATTATGGAGATAATTATAATTAGCTCCATAATATATATAATAATTATAACTACAAAGGAACTTGTATAATTTGCCGCGTCTGTAGAGCAGCTGAAGTGCACTCCACACGCATGGACTAGAACTGCGCGCAGCGGTACAGTTGGCAGTCCTGGCGCTTACAAAATAGTAACCGCAAAATAAGTGGACAGAGAGAGCAAGAGTAGCTGAGTAAGGAGAGCATCGTCATCACTGCTTATACTCAGAGCAGGTGCAGCCAGCATACAAACTTAGTGATAAATGAACATAAAGAGCGTGACAGAAATAATGAATCAATGTGACTGAAATTTCCGGGTGTAACGGTAACGGATTGAATATGCATAGAAGAGAGCACGCGTGCGTAAGAACCGTAACCTTACCGATGATGGACCTTCGACACTTGTTTAACAAGGTAACTTTATATAAATCGTTTTTTTAATCAACATTCAACATAATATACGAAACAATTTTAAATACACAAAAGAGCTTAAACTAACCGAAAATAGCAATTAGCAACAGCTCTACTTTGTCAAAACATTAGCAGCATAAACCAACAAACTTTAAACCGGCAAACCGCGATGTAAAACAACTCAAGTACCTACTTCAAAAGCCGTTGTATCTTTGTACTCCTCTGCATTAAATATATGTAAGTACTCGCCTACTAAGATCACCTCGAGTATTTTTCATTGCTTTCACATAGATCGGGAATGAGGCGAGACCACAATCAACAAGGTTTGGGAATCAGACAAGCCACATAGAACGTCACGACTATTCCCGTGCAGAGGTGATGTAAGTTTGTTGAACTGAGACACTCAGTCGCCGCCTGGCAACGAGCGCAGCGTTCACGGCACGAGTGTGGCAACTTGAACGCAACGTGAATGCGATGTTATAAACTGCAACCTATGAAAGAGGCTTGAACTGTAATGTATGCAATATTCAAAGAATATAGACATATATATAATTGAATGGAAAAGTACATGAACAAAATTAGGAAGAGCGTAATGTTCCGAAGCTAAAATCGAGCACTATGTGTAAAATTTACGACGGAGTGATTAGTAACTACTTAGAAATAGAGAACACGTTGAGGCAGTTAATAAGATAGTCGCAACGTAAATAGCAATACATTAGCTGTATAATTGACGCAACTTCGAAGCGTAAAAATGTGAATATTCAGATGAACAGTTAAGTTACAAAATGGACAGAAAATTGTTACGGCATTACTTAATTCGGATCGTCAACGAGCTAACTATCCAGAAAATTCTTAAGAGGTTTGAAATAAAACTTTGTAAAAATAATATATTAACTTCTAAATTCACATTTTTGATCTGATAACGGTACAGTAAAAGATTAGGAGGATTGGAATACAAACCCGCAGGACGACGAGTCCAAAAACAAACCTAAATTTTAGCAATATGTACAATTTAATCAGAGCCTTTGTGGAGGGCTAGAGTTTATACGTTAAGTTTACAGACAGTCGGTTAAATGGGATCAATTCCTCCCCAATCCCCGACCTTGCGTAACACGCCGTGCACAGCGTATACACACGAGTACACTTCAGAAAATTGAATGGGTCATATTTTATAAATAGCGACGCATTCTGCACGTGCTACTGATGATACCCCATTTGGCCGGACCAAACTGGATCAGAAAGGCACAAACATGGTAAAAAAGTAAATCGATATTTGAAAAAATCTCGTTAATTTCTCAGGTGTAAAGAGAACAAGAAATCAAAGTACGAAACTCGGGCAAGTCAAGATGCATCCAATTTACCAAATTGGAAATAGTTCAGAAATTAGAACCGATTGTCCATTCGGAGAAAAATAGAGTGCGCTTGGAGGACTTCAAAATACAATAATTTTAAAATAAAAAATAACGTTCATTCATACACTTCATTTTAGTTCAATTATCTCTATAGTGAACGAGTACATAAATTCACACACGTCGGTTTCTCAAAAGAAGCTTGATCAATACCTAGTGTTATTGCTTATCATCATAAACACTTAAGAGACGCTGATAAGAGATGGAGCACGTGATGCAGAGTTGAAGTCGATTCTGCCATCCAATAGCCATAAAATTTACGTATCAGCAACATCTCGTACTTCATTTAAGAAAAATAGCGTATAATCATTATCAAGAGAAATTATATACATGCTCAGCGAGAAAGACCTTAGACTCTTAGATCAACAGGCAGATTTTCCAACGGAGTAGATAACTATTGGAACGGCATAGATTTTCGTTCACCTGCAAACGAATTGTTTAAACCAAGTGTTAGGCCACGTTATGTGCGGATTTTCCAGCGGACTGGATAACTATTGGAACGGCAAAAATTTTCGTTTTCGTTCACCGACAAATGAATTGTTTAAGCCACGTGTTAGGCCACGTTATGTACGACTGTGCACTATTGCATTATCAATAAGAATAACTTACCTAACCAATGGAACGTGAATCACCAGCCGTGAAATGCATTGCATTTAATTTCAGTCTTTATGCAGATTCACTCCACGGTCCAAATGTTCAAAAACTCCTGATCTACATAAAAACATTCAAAAATTTGAAAATAATTCACAACGTTCATAACTCGAACTAACCAATCGCAAGTTTTCAGGTTAAATAACGCACTACACGGGACATTACGTCATTATCTGCTCACGCATCGCGTATGCGAGAGGGAAAGGTGAAAGTAAAGTCTGCCGAGCGAATAAAGGTTCACTGACCGCATAGCACTGAAGCCTCCTCACCGAGGCGGTACATGCAAGCAAACAAAGCGGGCAACCCCGTAATAAGCGTGCTCGGTAACAGGTATTACATAAAACGGCAGTGTTACAGAGTGGTTATTATCCAGAGTTAAGGTTTCCAAGAATTGGAAGTGAGTTGCGAGTTCAGGGCCTCAACCAGCTGTGATAATTCTACGGTGTCTGGTTTTGGAGACGATTACAAAAAAGGTGAACATTTAGATTAAAAGTATCAACGATTATACCTAGCGTTATATATCACAAGTTTATATGCTCAGATCAACGCTAAGACCACTATTGATTCTATTCGAATTAACATTTAAGCGCGGTCTGCAATTGATTAGTTCAATAAAAATATGACCCCAAGGTTTCCCGACGATTGTACACACTGCCGATGCCGAAATAGCCAAAGTAAATTTGTTTTAATGCATGAATGCAGCATCATAGTAAACAGAAAAGCGAGAAAAACGACTGTCACGAAAAAAAAATGCGCAGCATTTCTTTCGTTCAACTTCGTTAAACTTCGTCTAAATAATTTTCATGCGTATATGAACAAAAGAGCAATCGTGACTTCGTGAGAAAAAAGTCGTAGCTACGACCTACGAGTAAACAAAGATTTAATGGACATGCAAAACTATGAAGATGCATCGTACTCCTGTGAACATTAATTACTTTGCTTTGTGAACGAACAAGTACATCTTAAGCAGCGCTGCAGGCTATAGTTAGCGACTTAGCGTTACAACTCAATCCACGTGGGGGCGACTAAAGACTAGCACGAAACAACCTTAGGCTATAGCCTACAGGCATCTGGCAGCTTAATTCTAATCAACCAAGTAGCATTTTTACGATCAAGTCAAGGAGCTCCATCGTCCATGTCACCATGTGCTCTGGGAAAACTGGAGGCTATCGAAACATTCCTGCGTAAGCAATACCTCTCATTTTCAGTAAATACTAACCCAATGAGGCTTTTTATAGTGCAAAAAGTTTTGATGCTGAACTAAAGTTAGTATACGAAGACCTGTGCTAATGTTGTGCTATTGAAATACACTCGGAATATAGTAAAAAGCTAAGGTAGGTTATGCCAAACTCGCAAACATTCTTAGTTCTAAAAATCTAGTTTACCGACGCATATGAATGATATGATAATGATATGATATACAAATACACTGCTCAGCAGCCAGGCTTCAAAAGTTCGAAGTTAAGCATAAACTTACACTTCCGAAATATGCAGCAAAATGAGCAGCAGTCCAGCCATACTCCGAATCTTCTGACAGGACTAAATTGCAGTTGCTTATGTTATGCTGCAGCTGTATAAGCAACCGCTTCAGAGTTTCAGTGTTGCTATCCCGACAGGCATGGTGTAACGGAAACTGCTTAGAAAACACCATCTCCTTTTCCGACGACCACGGTGCAGAGCTCTCCAGGATCATCACGCTGATCGTATCTAATAAAGGTTTCAAACTAATATTTGTAATAAACTTGGCACATGGAATGCAAACAAAACAAAAAACCAGCTCTGGCACACGACGCAACCACACACGCCAGGAGTTGAAACTTGAGTGGACCGGTGTGAATCGAAGAAGCGTGAATTAACCCGGTACACTCAAGAATACCAACTGTTCAAACGAATCAATAATATTCTTCAACCTATTATCAGATCCCTCATTTTCATGCATGCAATAATCTTTCTTTTATGAAAATTTTAGGTTGGAAACAAAAATTTGTCGCATTCATTCTATTATTTATACATGACTTTGTACTCAGTCGTTTCAATGTCGTTTTTCACTGCATGATAGAAAACTATTTATGAATGTATACTGAACTAAATTTTCACGAGCGTAAATGATCCATGAAGGAAATGAATAATTTGTAATAAAAAATCCACGAATTAAATATGAGTAGGATTTTATTTTGAGGTTCCGTGCAAAATTTAATTTAGATGTGATCAGTAGTTTGAGAGATGTTTCTGGGTCACTTTAACCGACCGGAGAAATGTCCGATGCGAACGCTATCTCATGGCGATTGCGGCGCTTAGTACATAACATAACATAACATAATGATGTCGGCGCTGAAATGTAGGCCTGATGTGGCCTGTCGCCGATTCTTTTCCTTTTCGTGCCTTGTTCATAAATCTAAACTCGTATCATTTGATCGGATCTTTTCATGACTGGCGATAGTTTGAAGTAGCTACTAGACTTCCACCGGGTTCGATAAGGAGTTAGGCATTTCAAATCTGAACATATACTTTTCCATAGCTTTATCTAGTCTGTTCTTGAACGCGTTCATACTTGGAGCTCCAACGATGTCATCGGGGAGGCTGTTCCACATGTCGGTGATTCGAAGCGAGAAATACAGCTAAACAGAACGTGTGCATGAGGCAACCAATGCACGCGCAACTATGTCAATTCGATGCCGATATTGACTTAATAAAACCGGCCGCGGGTCCGGCCGTAAATTTGTCCGAGACGTGTTGAACTCTCGGACCGTTATTCGCGTTGTCTCAAAATCAGAACCGACTGGTTTTCAAATAAGTGAAGTCTAGATCACATACTTTTTGTAACCACGGCACGCTTAATTCCTAATTAATTTAACCTAGTCAGACAGTGAAAAATAATATAGAAGCGAATTATTAATTAACTGCAACGAATAATTAACGAATTATTAATTAATTTCTCAAATCAGGAATCCAAGTTCAGATGAAAACAAAAAGTTTTTCATTCATGTGTTAGCGCCACATAAATTTGCAACGATTGCCAATTATCCATCAGCTATGTGGCGATGAGTGTAAGTAAATAATTGAACCCATTACTTCATATTTGATGAATGTATTTCTATTTATGAGAGGCTAATTTCATCTGCGCTTAGACTTTGCATTCATTTGTTATTGATAAAAAGAAATCAATCGAATTACCATATAATTTTATTATCAATCTTTCGGAGTTAAGAGTAGTGATTTTTTGAAAGAGTTGAGATTTGATTTTTTTTTAACATCATAAAAAAATGTTTCGTCTTTGTTTTATATTTGAAACTATCTTTCAACAAGCATGACCCCTTATTTTCAATTCGCATTTCGAAAGACACAAAATTTAACCTCGTATTTTTTTAACAAACATTAATACCGGGTATGAGCATTAAAAAATATTCGAGTTAACTCGTACCTATTTGTAATCAAAGAAATGCAAACCTTTTTATTCACATTACGCTGAGATACAGTACATGTTGATTATGAATAGTGCTGTGTTCACGAAGAACCGCAAACATTTCTTGAGCGGGGAAGCATTTTTTTTAGTTGCGGATTTTCTGGAAAAAATTGTGAAAAATATTTTTTTGAAACAGCTAATAGGTGTAATAATATCGTTAAGTCTCTTGAATTCGCATATATAGGATAATCAAGATAAGTTTGTTAGCCTGCTTCTGTGTTTGTAATTGGCCTATTTCTTCTAGCTGAACTCATATTTTCTTTAGCCCTATGTAAAATGATGAATTCAGCAGCAATGTTATTCGTATCTAGAGACCATATGAAGGAAGAGTTAGTGTCAGGAGACAAATAATTAAATTTTCGACTATCTTGTTCCATCTATTCTTCAGTACTCGCTGCCACTGTCGTCAGCCTCCCCTTCTACGGAATCTGTTCCCACTTCTTCGTAGTCTTTCTCGAGCGCTGCCATGTCTTCCCTGGCCTCCAGGAACTCTCCTTCTTCCATGCCCTCGCCCACAAACCTGAACATGAGAGTGTGAAATCATTTCATTTATTTATTAATAATATTCGCCTTTTCGTTAAGCCAGGAACCTTTTAACCGCAAAAAAGTTAGATACTGTAGTTGAAATCAAGATTGAATTTAAGATACAGTATATTTTGATCAGCAAAAAGACTGAAGACGTGCATTTGGGCCACGATCAAATCATGATTTCGACAACCATGCCTTCTCAGACATGATTCAATTTAAATAGACTGTCGATGTAGCGGTGGTATTTTCTATCCCATCAGTTGATGTAAATAGTCTGGGAATACATTTAGTAATATAGACAAACGTACCAGTGAACGAAAGCTCGTTTCTGATACATGAGATCGAATTTGCGGTCAAGTCTCGACCAAGCCTCAGCAATGGCGATGGTAATTATTCAGTACCAATAAAGAATCGTGGGTGTAATTCAAGACCAGCTTACCAGTGAACGAACGCTCGTTTCTGATACATGAGATCGAACTTGCGGTCAAGTCTCGACCAAGCCTCAGCGATCGCGGTGGTGTTGCTCAACATGCACACTGCCCGAGACACCTTCGCTAGGTCGCCTTCCGGCACTACAGTGGGCGGCTGGTAGTTGATACCGATCTATAGGATCAAAGATAATATCATAGTTTCATGTTGCATAATAATTATCAATAATATGGCAGTTATTTAAATAGATAAGTGAAAATGAGTGCACGAAAGCCATGTAATATGATCGTTCACATGCAATGTGTTGAAAAATATGATGATTCACAAAATGGATGTGATTTACAGGTTTGGTATTGCCTCTCTACTAGGCAAAACGATTGCTACAACAAAGATTTGAACAAAAGGCCAGTCTAGTCAAGAAAAATACAAGACTCGGCGACAGGCCTATCCAGGCCTATTCTTCAATGCCGAAGTTACTATACTATACTGTACTACTATACTAAGCGTGTATATATTGATGGCTATATGTATTGCTAGTGCTGCAACAACAATAATTTTACGAAAGCATCAACAACAACTTCGTTCTGTCACCTTGAAGCCAGTAGGGCACCAGTCCACAAACTGTATGTTGCGTTTTGTTTTGATTGTAGCGATGGCAGACTGCACTTGCTTGGGAACGACATCTCCGCGGTACAACAGGCAACATGCCATGTACTTTCCGTTGCGGGGATCGCATTTCACTAACTGAAATAAAATCAATAATTGGATCATTCAACAAAAAATCAAAGAATTAGCATTGAAAAAATATAACTCATTACTCACTGCAGTGAGTGATAGAGAGCGCATTTTCTCGTCGACGAAAACATTAAGTCACGGACGGACAGACAGACGGACGGACAGACGGACATGGCGAGCACAATAGTGCATTTTTTAATAAATAAGAAAATACGCTAAAAAGATATGGAAGAATGATGCATCGAACAATGAAGCAACAAGAAATTAATTTATGTTATATGGGCTTTTGTCATGCTATTGTGCAGTGTGCAATGGCGTGTTTTAGTCTCTAGGAAATGTTTTTCATCGCACAATAAAAGGAACTGAACTTTAGAAGCCTGAATCCAAGTTCATGTCATCGAGAACTTAACTTAAAGTTAAAAATGCATTAATTATGTATCTATGATCTTAGACAATTTTTTAAAGTGTGAACATCTGCAGTTTATTACTGTTCGAAGTACAGATCACGTGTTCTCCCATTCAAACTCATTGCCGCTATTTTCAATCGTGTGTTTATGTGTAACTTTTTTCCTCTTCGATTGCAACACTTTTTAAATAATTTTTTTGCTCTGCTAACCTGATTCTCAGGTTGGAACGAGGCTGTTGTGATCTCAGCCACGGACATTTGTTCATGGTAAGCTTTCTCCCTGGAGATGACCGGAGCATAGGTCACCAAGGGGAAGTGGATGCGGGGATACGGGACCAGGTTCGTCTGGAACTCCGTCAGGTCAACGTTCAGGGCGCCATCGAACCTGAGAATTTTAAGTTAATTAGCAATTCTTGATAATTAATCAATTATTGATAAATAATCAATTATTGATAAATAATCAATTAATAATTAATTATTAATTATTGATAATTAATCACCAGGTTCTTCTGAAACTCCGTCAGGTCAACGTTCAGGGCGCCATCGAACCTGAGAATTATAAGTTAATGATCAATTATTGATAATTAATCAATTAGTTATAAATAATCAATTAATAATTAATTATCAATTATTGATAATTAATCGCACGTTCTTCTGAAACTCCGTCAGGTCAACGTTCAGGGCGCCATCGAACCTGAGAATTATTAGTTAATTATAAATTATTGATAAATAATCAATTAATAATTAATTATCAGTTATTGATAATTAATCACACGTTCTTCTGAAACAACATTCAGAGCGCCATCGAACCTGAGAATTATTTGGTAATTATCAATTATTGATAATCAATCGCACGTTCTTCTGAAACTCCGTCAGGTCAACGTTCAGGACGCCATCGAACCTGAGAATTATTAGTTGATTTTCAATTATTGTTGATTAATTACCAGGTTCGTCTGGAACTCCGTCAAGTCAACGTTCAGGGTGACATCGAATCTGAGTATTATTAGTTGATTATGATTATTGATGATCAATTGCAGGTTCGTCTGGGATATAAAATGATATAAGAAAGGATATAAAATGAATTATTTAAAGTATGGACGAGCAAACATTCAATACGTATACATTTTGATGTCATGACACATCACATAAATCATTTATACCAGAAAATTCACAAAATACAAAATCACATTTCATCTGAGAATGAGACCAGCAACCGACCTAAGAGACGCCGTAATGGAGGACACTATTTGTGCCACGAGTCTGTTGAGGTTCACGAACGAAGGGCGCTCGATGTTAAGGTTCTTTCTACAGATGTCGTAGATGGCTTCATTGTCGACCATAAACGCGCAGTCTGTGTGGTCCAGGGTTGTGTGTGTGGTCAGGATCGAGTTGTATGGTTCCACCATCGCTGATGACATCTTCATTACGAGGAAAAGGAATAAAAAGTTTCTGTTAGAAGTTTTCTTCATCTAAGATGTAATTTGCGTAAGGAAAATAAAAAAATACATTCGTGAACAAATTGAAGTACACAAGGCCCAACTATCTAAAGCTGTTACCCTTAAACGAGAAAAAAAAAACAATACATTTTTCAAGCAAATGATGATAAAAAAGTATTAGCATAGTTAGGATATTCATTCTCTGACGAGCTTCACTCACTATTTGTCGAAGGCTTCAAACGAAGAAACATTTGTAATATCAAACACGAGCTACAAGTTTATGATTAGGGGTCCGGTTTTCTGAAGAGGTCTCTTACAGCTCCTTAACTCCGCCGACAATTAGTGAAGAAATGCTAGTTACTACAAGTATTACAATAACTTTTATTACTTATTACTATTTTATCTCACGTCAGTTAATAGTAGCGGCTACAATTCATATGATATTTAACTAGGCAGTGACGGACGGAATCTTTATCATTTCTCGTTCTGGCTACTCTCTTCGACATCATGGTTGAACTAGTTTACAATTATGCAACCTCAAGTTGTGCTAATTATTTTCAAAGTTACATCGCACACAAAAACAGGTGAAAAGAAAAGTATTAAAACAGCCGATGGGAAAACTCTGACACAGGCGAAGGAGCAAGCACTGACACAGACGAAGGGAAAACTCTGACACAGGCGAAGGAGAAAGAACTGCATGACGCAGACGAAAGGGAAAGAACACCAAATAATAATAATAATAGCGGTTTCAGCGTCTCGTAGACCGTAGGCCTGTCGCCGATTCTTAACATCGCAGAACATTCACAGCATTTTGCGGTCTCGAACTCACAACACACTGCTACAATTCTGCTGTGCTTAACCGCCCGGCCTAGGTGAAACCCGAGCCGGTGCCACCTCCGAACGAGTGAAATATGAAGAACCCCTTCGAGTACATATTTAGTTAGTTAGTTCTAGCGATATCAGAGTTGATAAGGCAATTTATACCTGATTCTCATTCTAAACATTGCAGAATTTCCACAGCTTGTCGTAGGACTCGAACCCACAACTCACTGCTCCAGTCATGGTACTCTGAACTGAAGCCACAGGACCACTTTGCATTTGCATTTAATTATCATTAAATTAACATCAATAGTAATTATTAACAATTTTTGACGATGGGAGCTCGTAATTTGTGATATCATTATTAATTAAAAGTTTTTTTCCCCCAAAGAAATGTAACATAAATAAAAGGGGATGGAAGTTCAGAATTCACAAATGTGCCCCAGGTAGAAATGAACGTTTTATAATAATGTAATATCATAATAATCGAAAAGAAAATCAAACTACGCGATCGAAGCAACAAAAAATAATTATAAACTATTGCAGTTAATTATACACAACATATAACACACATAAACGTATGCAAAACTTATATAAACAAAATATTTCACCTGCAATCCCGAGCACGCTTCTGATATTTTATTAATGCGCGCCATGACTCCGTCGATGATCTCCTTGCCGATGGTGTAGTGACCGCGAGCGTAGTTGTTGGCGGCGTCCTCCTTGCCGGTGATGAGCTGTTCAGGATGGAAGAGATCCTTGTAGATGCCATTGCGTACTTCATCTGCAATAAGACATTGATGCATTAAATTTTCCGCCAAGAGATAAAGTTAGAATGATATTGAACACCTGCTATATTTTATTATTTTTCGACCTCAATGCTAGCAGCGCCTCTTCTCTATTGGTGTTGTATGCGTTTCGCACGGCGCCTGCTAAGTAGAAATCCGTTTGATATCCAATTTATCTTGAAAATTTTGTGATAATTGTATAAGAACTCACCAATTACGCTAGGTTCTAAGTCAATCATGACAGCCCTCGGCACGTGACGACCGGAGTCAGTTACGTTGAAGAACGTTTCATAAGAACTGTCCGCAAAAGACGCCTCTTCGTTAACCCTTCCATCGGGTCGTATGCCGTGTTCAAGACAATACAACTCCCAGCAAGAATTGCCCATCTGCACACCAGCTTGCCCGACATGGATGCTGATACATTCTCTCTGAAAAGAACAGTTAATTAATTATTACTAATCTCAACTGAGTAGAGGAATCATTTATTAACAATGTAACTATGAGCTAAACAGTCTCAGACGCACTGAACACGTTTAAAGCTGCGTACATAATAAATTATGGGCATTGGTCGATTTTTCACATAAAGATCATTAGCAATCAATGGCATAAAAAACAATACTTCAGTTAAAATTCGAATCAATGTGAGCGCGTACCGGCATTGTATTAGTTTGCTTAGGTAGGTGTTTGGATGTTCTATTTTCCTAGGGTTAAAAATATTAAGGAGTCTAACCCGGGAGCGATCAATGCTTCTCCTGCAGTGCAGACAACATGCAACTCTATGATAATAAAAAACTTCACGGTGTATTGTACTGCAGAAGGGATTTCGATGATTCATTATTGATTAGATCGTTGATTATAAGTGGTTCTTTCATTGTCACTGATTAGGGAAAGAGGGAGGATATGGGCGTGATTGAGATAAGATAAAAAAGTTATTTATTGCTAACCCTAAATATTTGTGCTTTGAAAACAATATGTACAAAAATTTGTCCGCATCAAGTCTAAACATCGATGTAGATGCAATTTGCAGAAGTTTAGTAGTGTTGATGTGATAACTTCCGCATCGAATAAGGCTCGAATAAAGGAAAGTCTTTTAAAACGTGACCATTGCATTGACAAAACTTTTTTATTTTTTTCTAAAATAATGTAAAAGAGAACGTAAAATATGAACCTGCAAGCTATTTATCTCAAATATTTTCATTAATCGAAAACTCGATGAACGCCACAGCTGATGGCAAACTGGCAGTTGCTGCTTGAAGTTGAGGAATAGTTTCGTTTTGTTACGCTCGATTTGCCAATATCCGTAACAGTGGTAACACACATACCACAGGTTTTGGCTGTTAGGTTTTTGATAATCATCAGAGTAAACTCACTTGCGTACTTGTATTTCTGGAGTGTGACGGTGTGACCTCAATTTGTCAATAATTATTCATATTCATTTGCCAAGGTTATCGTTTCCGAATTTCTGTATAGCCTACTCTTGGCGCAACTTGCTCTGACTTGTTAGGCTATGAGACTGCACTGCATTGTGACTGCAATATAGCCTATTTCCAATCTGTAACCCTATTAGTGAGTGGTGTCTGTTCTCTGTTGTGCATTGCGTCATTTGCGTGAAACGATGATAAGCATGTATAAAAATGGCTGAAATTTGATGGTGTACCTACCATGAGGGCAATGAGGCATGGGTGAACAGGAATATTAGGCAAATTTACCTTGTATGAGAATAATGATTATAATGGGATAATTAATTGTGTTGTGGCTACTGGCTTGTAGTTGTGGGCAAAAATATTTTATAATATTACTTGTTTTAATACCAAGTGCCCTCTTTTTGTAGGTATTCTGTGCTAAACTCAAAGTCAACCTCCACCTGCCAGTGCTAGGGTGCCGACTGCAGAATACAAGCAAATATCTGAAGAATGAAGATCATTGCCATTTGTGAACCATTGGATTGGCCATTATTAGCCATCAGTCCATCACCATCAAAATCTTGAAAATTTTAATTTATTTTGGAATTTAGGTATTTACAAAAGACTTTAGTCTTTACCAACTCTTTAGAGTTTAGACACCTCATGACAGACTCAACCACGCTAGATCATTAGATGTATTTCTGTCAAGTCAAGAAATCTTGAAGGTTTAGCCTAGTTCTGGGCTTATGCCGGCAAGTGAAAACAAATTCTCTATAGTTGATAAAGTATAATATTAAAAAATTAGGTGATGCTTTAGAATTTAGATTAAGTGCATTCTAAAAAAGGGTGTTTTTTTTTAATTATATGTTTTTTGGGATGTAGCCATACCCACTACCCAGGATGGTGCCATTTTACGCGGATTAATCCGGCATAAACGAGGCTCCAAGCCCTTCTACTGGCTTACAACGTGGTGTACAAAGAGCTAAAATAACTTTATTGGTGCACACGCCCGGTGTACGTCTGCATCTGGTTTTTAGCATTTTAGTGCATACAAATGCATTTTAAGGCAATTTAGGGCCTTCTAATGCGATCTAGTGCGTTCTATTACGATCTTGTGCCTTCTAATGCGATCTAGTGCCTTCTAATGCGATCTAGTGTGTTCTAATGCGATCTAGTGTGTTCTATTGCGATCTAGTGCGTTCTATTACAATCTCGTGCCTTCTAATGCGATCTAGTGCGTTCTATTACGATCTAGTGCGTTCTATTACGATCTAGTGCCTTCTAATGCGATCTAGTGCGTTCTATTACGATCTAGTGCGTTCTATTACGTTCTAGTGCCTTCTAATGCGATCTAGTGCGATCTTATGCCTTCTAATGCGATCTAGTGTGTTCTATTGCGATCCTGTGTCTTCTATTGCGATCCTGTGGCTTCTAATGCTATCTAGTGCCTTCTGATGCGATCTAGTGCGTTCTATTATGATCTAGTGCCTTCTAATGCGATCTAGTGCCTTCTAATGCCATCTAGTGCTTTCTAATACTGCTGATAATACCCTGATACTGGCTGAAATAAATGGTGTTTCAATTGAAGATCAGCAGGATAATGAACAAGAGCGTGACACTAATCAGTTAATATGGCCTTTCACTGACGCCACTAACCAATTGAAGTTCTTGGATACTTCGGACCTTGGTAAGATAAAATTGTATTGTATATATTCTATATATGTAACTCACCAGGCAACTTATGTTGAAATAATGTTGATTAAGTTGTTTTAACTATCTATCTATCTATCTATTCGTAATACACGTTGTTAACACATGTTTGTTATGCTGTTGTGACTACATAATTGATCTTAAAATAAACGCAGTTGAAACATGAAAAAAGTAAAAAGATTGAAGATAACTGATTTTTAATTTAAGATCAATAATTATTGATATTAAAATAAACACAGAGAAATAAATGTGTAATGTTGTCCAAATAGTGACCAACTTTCTGCTTGTATGATAATATGTGTTATTGATCAGAACGCAGCAACTGGATGCAGTTCGTGGTTCTGACAGTGTTCTTGTATGTTATTCACTTCATAAAATATTCTATTCTTCAGAACACAGCAACTGGATGCAGTTCGTGATTCTGACTGTGTTCTTGTATGTTATTCATTTGATAATATGTGTTATTCTTCAGAACACAGCAACTGGATGCAGTTCGTGAGACCAGCTGAGAGCGTCAGTGCTGCCAACTGTCGCGTCGTGGAGCGTCACCCTGGCCACATCTTCTTCATCACCACCACGGAGCTGCCGCCCCATACTGAGCTCAGAGTCGCGTATGTATATAATAATTATAGTCTATGTGTGCCATATGTCTGCCATATATGTAATATATTGCATGATGAAATGGTTAATTTTCGAGAATTCAAGGAAACAGTTGGGAAATGTTATCATGATGACTTTGTAAAAATTGCTTAGGAGCTAAAAAAAATTATTGCAATTAATTCTGTTGTAAGAACTGATGTATATTCCTTTAAATTATAAATAATAATAATAATAGATTTTTTTTTATTTGTGACAGATATTCTTTATTATTTTTGTTGCTGATAAAATAGGTAATTATAAGCATTCCCTAGGTCTTTCACTACGTAGATACCAGAACTTATTGTGAACCATCCTTGTAATGTTTACAGATACTCTGAGCAGTACGCCGAGCGCTACAACTTGCCTCTCCCGGGTCCATTAGCTCCTAATCTTCTCGGTGAGATTTGGACCAACCATTCATTTCCAGGATTTTAATTCATTTATTTAAATTTATTTCAATGATTTGAAATTAAATCCACATTAGTGTTCTAATTCAAAGCCGTGTTGTATTCCAATACAGCTCACACAGCAAACGGAATTTGAACACGTGGATGACGGCATTACGTATCAGTATAATTTGAAGCGCGGACGGAATACGCCTCACCACGTGCCAAATATTGCCACACACGGTGTCGGAATATAGGGATTTGGTAGGTTTGCATTCTAAATGCTTTTAAATAAATCTGGCAACATTTTGTGACGTTTCATCGTTGCTGGCGCGTAGTACGGTGTTTTGCAAGTCACGTAAAGCCAACAGAACTCGAGTAACGCATACGGTTATTTTTTTATATTTTTTCATTTCTCGATGCGTCCTTAATGTGTCGGAATATACCGTGTTTACCCTACATTAGATTAGGTGCATCAAAAAAAGGGTGTTTTTTGTAATTATATGTTTTTTGGGATGTAGATTAAGAATCTGAAATCCATTTTTGGTGGTCGGCATCGGAAATTTTTAATGGAACCTGTTCCTAACTGGACCTAACCTGCAAGGTTTTCGTTGATTGGTAGGTTTTTCCGGCCGCCAGACCGGCCCGGATGGACTCCAAACATAGAAAAAACCTATTGGCTAGGTTTTGCTGGCTGCCAGACGGACTCCAAACATAGAAAAAAACCTAGCCCCCTTACAGCTTTTCAGTTGTGATTGGTTAATGGAATTGTAATGTTATCTGCTTTCTAGCTGTGATTGGTTGATGGGGAGGCTTTCCAGCTGTGATTGGTTAATGGAATTGTAATTGATGGGGATTGGGGAGGCTTTCCAGCTGTGATTGGTTAATGGAATTGTAATGTTATCTACTTTCTAGCTGTGATTGGTTGATGGGGAGGCTTTGCAGCTGTGATTGGGTAATGGAATTGTAATGTAATCTACTTTCTAGTTGTGATTGGTTGATAGAAGTGCTTTCCAGCTGTGATTGGCTAATGGAATTATAATGTTATCTACTTTCCAGCTGTGATTGGTTGATAGGGTGGCTTTCCAGCTGTGATTGGTTAATGGAATTGTAATGTTATCTACTTTCTAGCTGTGATTGGTCGATAGGGAGGCTTTCAAGCTGTGATAGGTTGTTCATTGTGCCCATAAGCCCTGCCCCCAAACATGGTATGTGTACTACAGTTCCTGGTTAACTTAATACATAACTTGAACATGATCATTACAAACAGAGCCTGGAAATTTTTAAAAAATTCATTAAATAAAAGAAAAATAAAAAAATATCTAACAAACAAGAGACATCCAAACAATTCTATAACAAAATTCGAGGTTCTATACAATTGAAAGTTTGTCCACTTTTGATCCTCCTTTTCATTTATAGTCTGTCACCTGGCACTGGCAGAGCACTGTATCTAAGGAAAGCTTTTCACCTTGGGTGGAAAGCTTTTTCATAAGAGAACTTCCATTCTTAGAATTCAAGCCTGGCAGCATAACAGCATTAACATACTACGTAACATACCAGGGTGCAGAGGGTGCAAAAACATCTGTAATTCTGGCCAATTTCACTTGTTCCTTTGGCTTTTTTCTTATTTCATCAAGAAAAAAAATAACTGTTTCCATCCATGCATAGTGCAATTTAATATGAAAGATTAGAAAGAATAGGGTCTTATGACATTTTGAACCAGTCAATGCGTCTTTCTGTTTATGGAGTGCTGCAAAACACCGTAGCACCTTTCCGAACAAAATATAGATGCTCTCTAAATGGACAAAAGAGGTGGGTTGGCAGCAAGCATCATGTCAGCAGCTTGCCTCGCTCATTGGCTCGGTAGTGAATTTTGAATTTGAAAGCAAAAGGCGTGGACAATGTGTTTTCAAGTCCATAGGAGCCTAAAAAATATGAAAAATTTACATTTCTGCATGGATTTCAGTGCTGTTAACATTGAGAAACTTCAAAGTATCTCTCATGCAAGGAATACTTGCTAAATAAATTTTAATTTGGATATAAACTTCACTTGAAAACTGAGCAATCCAACTTGGAGTGCTCAGTTTTGGAGTTCAACAAAATTTGAATTGGATCTGCCAATTTGAACTGGACTGAGTGAAAAATCTTGAGTAAAAATACCATTTTTCTTATATTTACTGGAAAAAAATTACCAAAAGACTAGATTCAAGTAGCATCGGCCCAATGTTTGATTCATATTTCATAAATAGTGGCTGTAAAAAAGGAAGCGCTTGTTTCTATTGATTTATATTGACATGATATTCTAATTAATNGTTTCTAGCTTATATTGTACATTTCAAGTAAATAGTTTAGATTGTAAAATTCCATATTTTCTGTTTTTATACCTTTAAGCTTCTAACTGCTATATAATCATAAAGTTTATTTTACTATTTCAGATAAATTGCTTGTTGTGCAAAGTATTTACTGGAATGGATAATAAGAAAATTTCTTCAATTTCATCTTCATCTGCTAAGAGTTTTGATGACGAGAGTGTTTCATCAAATGTTCATCAACACCATAATCAAATGGCTGCTCATTCTGGTGCTTCTGCCAGAGTTGCTGCTGCTTCCAATTCTGTTCCCACTCCAAATTGCTCTAGTTCTAACTTGACAACATCAAATTTCACTAACAATGCATTATTGACTGCTCCTGAACACTCTCAAGTGCATTCACTTTTCTATGAGGAGACTTCATCTTCAAATTCACATACTGAGTCAGTGCAAAGACTGCAAGCATCTTCTGTTGCTAATAATGCAGCAAGGCAGCCAGTGACTCAACAAGAGAATTTGACTTTAAATTCTCATAGGAAAAATTTATCTGCAATGCCAGTGCTAGATGTGTCATCAGCAGCAGCTATTGCCAACCAGTTTATAGATACTTGGGTGTCTGATCCCCATGCTGCAGGTATGTCATTTTCAGTGAAACATAATGAAGCATCTCAATTTGGTAATTCCAACTGTCCTATGAAATTGCAGTATGCCCCAAGTAACAAATTTATTCAGTCTAATTTGAGTGTTCCTGTTCATCCTATTGGGGCTTCAAAAAATGAGAGCACTTCCAGTATTTGGCATCAAGTGAGTGAGAAAAATTCCAGTGCTACATTACCTACATTGCAGAGCTTTGGTGCTTCTGTTGATAGTGCCACCAATCCTGAATTGTTACAAAGGCCTTTACCCACCTCTCCCATTTCATCTCATTCAGTTGTCAATGTCTCAGAGTTCAGTAATTCCTGCACTGATGCTAATCAACCCACTCAAACAGGAGACAAATCTACTAATCGCAAGAGCATTATTAAATCCAAAATGATTCAGGATGCTTTACCAAGACCAACAGGAAATTCAAATATTGCTGAATTTTCTAACAGTGTCATAGCATCTGCACCCTCCATGGACTCAATTATTAAGTCAATTTATGGTAATAATTTCACTTCATTCAATATTTCTGAAACATCTTGTGATAAAAATATTGACCAAAATACACAGAAGCAACTAAAAGTACCGACATCAAATCTTCATGCAATATCAGTCTCTAGATCAAATAAGCCAGGCAGCTCTTCATCTGAGCCTGTAAATCTGCATGCTTCTTGTTCAAATAGCATTCAAGTACCTTACAAAAGCCCTGAAAATTGTAGTGAATTGATCCTGCCTTGCACTGCTGTACCTTTTAGCACTTCAAGCTCAAGTAAAAGGTCTCAGTTGTATGAAACAAGCAACCCTTCTACATCAAGATTCATAAGCACTACAACATCAAGCAGCAGCACCCTACTACATAATTCTGCAGCTGGGTCCTCCTCAGTATCAGGATTCTCAGCAAGAACCAATTCAGACAAGTGTGCCCAAATTTTACAATTACAAAGGGATTCTCAAGGCACTAGTTTACCTAAAGAGGCAGAATTGCAAGTGTTTGACAAGAGAAGCTTTGGAACTGATCCATCTAGTCTCTCTGAACCTATAAACACAGCTGAACCAGTTGAAAAATTCTCTTCATTCAGTAATATGAACAAGGCAATCCCTGGCTTTTCAATTAAAGACAAAGCAAATGATTTTCACTCGTATAGTATTGCAGGACCATCCTCTGCCTATCAATCTCATGGTTCTCATGAATTAGAAAAAGTTACTTGTCCAAGATCAGGTGGTGAAAGCTCAAGATCAACTCGTCCAAATATGTTGAGGCACAATGTGTCTTGTGTTCCTCCAGCTTCCTCCAGTTCTTCAACCTCATCAAGATCAATATCTTCATCTCTGCATATGGGTCCCTCAACATCTGAAAGATCTCGGGCATTACACAATGCTTCCTCTCAACCAGCAAAGCCTGACATTCTGCAAATAGTTCCTCCAGCTTCCTCCAGTTCTTCAACCTCATCAAGATCAATATCTTCATCTTTGCATATGTGTCCCTCAACATCCGAAAGATCTGGGGCATTACACAATGCCTCCTCTCAACCAGCAAAGCCTGACATTCTGCAAATAGTTCCTCCAGCTTCTGATTCTTTTCCCAATAATGAAGTTGAAAGCAATGAAGCTTTTCCTGCAATGCTCATACAGCCTTGCATCAGGATTTCCTCTAACAATGCTATTCATTTGAGAGCTCTTTCCTCTGAGGATGAATGTCTAGTGTCATCATCAACAGAGCATGGGGTAGAGCCTGATGTTGATGCTTTAAATGCTCACATCACTCGCTCTCTACCTCTGTTAGATTCAACAGTTGATTCAACAGGAGATCCTATACCTTTAGACTGTCTCGACTCCCCTAATTCAGAATTTGCTCCAAGCCCAAGCACCAGTAATAGTCCAGGTGCTTATGAGCCTGAGAATAACCTTATACACTCTGTGCAATACGGGTCCAGTTCAGCCATTGCCATGAACTCTTTGAAGAACATTTATCTGACACCCTTCCCTTCAAAATCCTCTGATTTGTATTCCTCTTCTGATGAAGATGATGATCACATGTCCAAGTTTTCTTCATCTCGGCCTTTTATGTCTTCAATAAATAAATCCTCTGCTCAAAGCAGCTTGCAGTACCTGTATGACCACAAAAAGAATATTGAGCCTCCAAGCACAGGCAAGTCCATTGAACAAGTTGAAGATGCTGAGTCTCCAGGAGTTGCATGCTGTGATGACAGCATCGGAGAGATGGCCAGCTCCTACGAGCTGGGGCTTTCAGGAGGTTTGCCGCACAGCAGCCGTGATACGTTAACAAGAGGCAGCTCCCTCATACACTTGCCTGACCAAATCCTGGAACACGGCCACAATCTCTCACAGCCTACCACTCCTGCTGTAAGATTATTTAGAAAGTCATCTTTATTTAGAAGAGCTCAATTTTATTTATAATTTAGTAATAGCTCACCATATTTGGGGCTATTACAATTAAACTATATTATTATTGTAGATCTTTCATGTAACATTTCAGCCATCTTGATATTCTACTCATGAATAATGTTCTAAATTAAATTTTAGATATCAGCTTAGAAAGCAGAAATTCATCCAAAGTGTGGGTGGAGGTTACCTGAAAAATATTTACCTTGCAGGTGAATGATGATGGGCGCCCAAGCAGCTCTTCAACAGGTGTAGCAGCCATGGGTGTGCACTTCGAAAATTTCAGTTCTTTCTCTACAAGGACTAGTAAGGGATCGGACTGAAGTATACCTTATGTTTTATGTATTTATTATTTGTATTGACAGACTCCATGCCCTATTGTGTTATTATTTAGTAGAATTCCTACTTATTCATGGAATAGATCTCAAATCTCCTGTTGTGAAGTGCTTTACTCAAGTTCTTCATTATTTGTGCTTCTGATGATGCATTGATGCATAATTTCCAATTAGTTTCAGGAGTTCAGGTCAGGGGTGTATAATTATATTGGCTAATTTTTAATTCTTTCAGGTACCCCATCAGTGGCTGAATCAAGAAATGCTGAAACAAGCCCTGCCTCCACACAATCTGGAATGTTGACAAATAGTCTTTTTAGCGTCTCTCATGACGCTGTCACCTTTACAACTCCCAGCATTTCCACAGTCAATCGATCAGATCAACAATCTTCTGTCTCGCAACCTTCAAATCCTGCCACTTCATCACTTTTGATCAAAAAATCTTGTGGTCTTGGTGATGAAGAGAACATGATCGAGGGTCAGCCTGTGGATAATCATGCTTCATCAAGTCTGGAGTTTCCTAAAACCTATTCCCATGAGGCCAGATTTAAGCGCTTGTATGCGTCAATGAACCATAACTCAATTGGTCAGGACCCATTGGCTAAAGATTCACACGAGAAAAAAGCACGTTTGTCAAGAATCTCTAATGTTTCAACTGGAAGAACCCAAAATTTGTCTTCAGATTCATCTTCTCAGCTTGTAAGACAGCTTCCAGACACTCTTGGAATGGATCCTACTATAGAGAATAGAGCAGTTGCTTGTGGTTCACCCATTGATGGTTGTAAAATCAGCACGTCTTTTGAAGAAATGCTCACTGCCGGTTTGGATAATGAAACAGCTTATTCAGAACACCCGACTAACAGAGGCTGTGCAGCAAGTCCTCAAGCCAAGCAGCCTCTAACACGCTATCAAAATGTCAATGCAAGTCATTCTGTCTCAGATAGACAGTCCACCAACAGTTCCACTGCTACAATGCATGAAGAGAATCTACAATGTTCAAAGAAAAATCCAAAGAAACGAGATGTTTCTGAAGCTAATTCTTCAGACATGATTTCGTATTCTGTGTATGGAAAAGACGAAATTTTAAGGAAAAAATGTAATGGCTTCAATGAACTCAATAGTGGAATCTCACGTAAGCGTGNATTTGTGACAATCGCCAGGCAATTCAGTCAATCGTAAAGTATGTGTGCCTGTGTCGATCATGCAGCATTGGAGAGGGTTACACTTCCGTTTTTAGCAAGCATATTGGCAACTTTCTCCCCTGGCGTACTGGCGTACATCTGAAAACCAACCTCTGGCATACACACTGCACCTTCCTGACCATGGGGATGTAGATTGAGAATCTGAAATCCGTTTTTGGTGGTCGGCATTGGAAATTTTTAATGGAACCTGTTCCTAACTGGACCTAACCTGCAAGGTTTTTGTTGATTGGCTAGGTTTTTCCGGCCGCCGGACGGACTCCAAACATAGAAAAAAACCTAGGTAAAACTTTAGATTAAGTGCATAAAAAAAGGTGTTTTTTTTAATTATATGTTTTTTTGGGTGTACATTAAGAACCTGAAATCCGTTTTTGGCTGTTGGCATCGGGAAACCAATTTCCCCCCCCCCCTGAGGTTCTAATTCATCAAAAAAATCTGGCAAAAATCAGCAAAAAAACCTAACCTAACCGTGATTGCAATGTCGTGGTTGCAAGCTAAGTTCTGAGGTCACCGAGGCTAAGTTAAGAACGCTATAAATCCACGGATATTGGGGCCAAGATTTGACTTGCATTTTACCTTAGAAATTATATAAAAATTGGCATATATATAAATCGGTTTTCCGATGCCGACCGCCAAAAACGGATTTCAGATTCTTTATCTACACCCCAAAAAACCTAGAATTTAACAAAAAAGCACCCTTTTTTGGATGTTCTTGATCTAAAGTAATACCAAAACCTATTGGCTAGGTTTTCCGGCTGCCGGACGGACTTCAAAGCCCAAACATAGAAAAAACCAAGCCGATCAATGAAAACCTTGCAGGTTAGGTCCAGTTAGGAACAGGTTCCATTAAAAATTTCCGATGCCGATTGCCAAAAACAGATTTCAGATTCTTGATCTACATCCCAAAAGTCATATAATTAAAAAAAAACACCCTTTTTTGGATGCACTTGATCTAAAGTAATACCAAAAATTATGACAGTTTTAGCCTATAAACCTCTCTTAATCTTTGCAGTTGGCAATACAATTGCCTTTTTGCCAAACTCTGTGCAATGTGCATAGTGACCTTTTGCTTCTACTTCTAAAAGGTGAAAATTATGCGAAAATTGTGTTACCTGAGTAGGAAATTGGACAGTTAGACTGAAGGCGGCCCATAGTGGCAAACCAATGATTTTTTAGATCAGTTCATTTTTAATTTCCTCATTTACTCAAGATTTAGACCAATATCTTAATAAGATAGGTATTGGTTTAAATCCAGTGTGCAGAAAGTGGGTGAATATTGAAAGATATTTGGTGACGCATCTGCAGCTAAATTTACGCCTTCTGAAGATCTTGCCAACACATTTGGATTGAAATTATTGCATATGAAAAATAACTTCCAAATTACTGGAAATCTGAAAGACTCCAAGCGCACACAGTAAGGTTTCTGGTAAGCCGGAAGGAATAGGATGCAGTGAAGCTTGTCTGGAAATCAGTTATGTTGTGTGTAAGTATTATGGTGTGAGGATAGTAAGGGATATACTATCAAAGTTGCTTGCAGCACTTTCTTATTAAAAATTACCTGGCGATGGATCTTGAAAATGGCTGGCGACGCTTTGGGGGCCTTGCCCCAAAGCTGGGCGTCGCTCAAAAATCATATCTTGGCAACGCTGCTTGGCACTTGCAGATACCAGGGTGCAGAGGGTGCATGCCTTGCACCCTCTGCACCCTGGTATCTTGTATGATAATGCTGTTATGCTGCCAGGCTTGAATTCTAAGAATGTAAGTTCACTTATGAAAAAGCTTTACAGTTTACACCCAAGGTGAAAAGCTGTCCTTAGATACAGTGCTCTGCCAGGTGACGGACTATAAATGAAAAGGAGGATAAAAAGTGGACAAACTTTCAATTGTAATTTGTATAGAACCTCAGAATTGTTATAGAATTGTTTGGACGTCTCTTGTTTGATAGATATTTTTTATTTTTCTTTTATTTATTGGATTTTTGGAAAATTTCTAGGCCCTGTTTGTAATGATCATGTTCAAGTTAAGTATTAAGTTAACCAGTACTGTAGTACACATACCATATTTGGGGGCAGGGCTTATGGGCACAACATACAACCAATCACAGCTTGAAAGCATCCCTATCAACCAATCACAGCTAGAAAGCAGATAACATTACAATTCCATTAACCATTCACAGCTTGAAAGCCTCCCTATCAACCAATCACAGCTAGAAAGTAGATAACATTACAATTCCATTAACCAATCACAGCTGGAAAGCCTCCATCAACAACCAATCACAGCTAGAAAATCAGAATGCAGATAACATTACAATTCCATTAACCATTCACAGCTGGAAAGCCTCCATCAACAACCAATCACAGCTAGAACGCAGATAACATTACAATTCCATTAACCAATCACAGCTGGAAGGCCTCCCCATCAACCAATCACAGCTAGAAAGCAGATAACATTACAATTCCATTAACCAATCACTGCTGGAAGGCCTCCACATCAACCAATCACTGCTAAAATGCAGATAACATTACAATTCCATTAGCCAATCACAGCTGGAAGGCCTCCCCATCAACCAATCACAGCTAGAACGCAAATAACNGATTGAGGGTCTGCCTGTGAGTAATAACGCTTCATCAAGTCTGGAGTTTCCTGAAACACATTTCCATGAGGCCAGATTTAAGCGCTTGTATGCATCAGTGAACCAAAATTCAATTGCTCAGGGCCCATTGGCTATAGATTCACGTGAGAAAAAGGCACGTTTGTCAAGAATATCGAATGTTTCGACTGGAAGAACCCAGAATTCGGCATCAGATTCATCTTCTCAGCTTGTAAGACAGCTTCCAGACACTCTCGGAGTGTATCATACAATAGAGAATAGATCAGTTGCTTGTGGTTCACCTATTGACGGTTGTAAAATCGGCACGTCTTTTGAAGAAATTCTCACTGCCAGTTTGGATAATGAAACAGCTTATTCAGAACACCCGACTAACAGAGGCTGTGCAGCAAGTCCTCAAGTTAAGCAGCCTCTAACACGCTCTCAAAATGTCAATGCAAGTCATTCTGTCTCAGATAGACAGTCCACCAACAGTTCCACTGCTACAATGCATGAAGAGAATCTACAATATTCAAAGAAAAATCCAAAGAAACGAGATGTTTCTGAAGCTAATTCTTCAGACATGATTTCATATTCTGTGTGTGCAAAAGACGAAATTTTAAAGAAAAAATTTAATGGCTTCAATGAACTCAATTGTGGAATCTCACGTAAGCGTGGTGAGAAGTTTTTCTCTTCCATTCATAGCATTCCAGACGACGTTAACTTGAATCAAGACATTTTTGATGAAGCGCCTGCATTACCGAAATACCTTGACACTTCGCCGGAGAAAAAAGTTGACCTTGTGACCCCCGTGTGTGGAACTTCAACGCCCACGAATCTTATCAACTTTTCATCTGAATTTGTTGATTATGACGTTCATCCTATACAAAATAGTGACGTTGTGAACCACTCTTGCACTACTCCCGCGATGTGTGTTCGAGACGAGTCAATTGCCAGCGAGAAGAAATATCTAGAAATTTCAACAGAAAAGTGCAACTCGTCTTCTATCAGTCCACTTTCAGTCACGTTCAATTCTTCAAATTCTTTTCTCTCAACGCCCATAGAAACAGTCCCATCACAACAGGATGTAGGAGATTCAGTTTCTTTTCCTAGGAACCATGATCATGAGGCTATTCCTACCGTATTACTCATCACTAGCAATACCAAGGCAATCACCACATCTGATGTGATGACGCTGTCGGGACCACAAGCTTCATTGCAACCTCAATGCTCAACTTCGCATGATGAACCCATTATTTACTTCCCAGTTTCCAAACCTCAATGTTCAACATCTCACAATAATGAACCCATTAATCACTCCAATACTTTGGAATCTCAATGCTCAACTTCTCGTGATGAGCACATTATTTACTTCCCAGTTTCCAAACCTCAATGTTCAACATCTCACAATAATGAACCCAATAATCACTCCAATGCTTTGGAATCTCAATGTTCAACATCTCATGATGAGCACATTAAGTTCTCCAAAGCTTCAGAACCTCAATGTCTAACTACCTATGGCCAACCTGTTACGTATTCCACAGCTGGTGCCTCAGTGACCAATACTTTAGTGTACTATAGCGCTGCTCATCAGCCTCAGGAGCAGAGCACTGACCACAAACACCCGGCACCTAAAGGAAGTTCCTTAACTGATTCATCTGTATTCTGTAGCAATGGCAATTCAGACTTCCTTCTTGCATCTTCTTCAAACAAAAATGTAAACGTTGAGGACAAGCTAAGTACGACGTCTCTTGTTGGAAGCTACATTGAGACACTAGAAGCTATACAGCCAAGCATAGACTGCATCTCAAATACTCCCATCAAAACTTCAACGACTTTGGATGCTTCAAATGCCAGAACCGAAATATGTTCTGATATGGGAATATTACCTCGTCCCAGAGAAATGAATAGTCAGATCACTAATGACAAGCCACATGCTCAAGTGAGTAAATTGGCATTTAGTTTCATTTGTTCGCGCTTCAGTAGAATGTATTTCGCCAGGTTCCAGTTTCAACCTACTATTGCTGCTGAGGGTTAACTATTGATCCTCTCTAATTGGTAAAAAGTTGTATTTCTTGTTCCTTTGAATAATCCTCTAGTCTAAAATTTCTGAATTATTAAGGTGTTGAAGAGGTTAAACGCAACAGAATTAGTCCAGACTTTAATATCGTGGACAGCATTCTTCACCAAGCTGTGCTGCAGCATGAAACTTCGTGCAATTCTGGCTATCTTTGCAGCCCTTTAATGATGTACTAATTTCGTTAATAATAGCAGTTATAAACTACTTGACTCGTTGAGTTATGAAATTTATTATATTTGACATAACAAGACAATAGGGATGAAAAATTTATAAATTAAACATTTTTCTAAACAATTATTCAGGTTCAAAGCATATATTTCATCTTTTCCTAGGATAATGCTCTCAAAATAATTATTATGGCTGCATTCATCTTTAGAGTAGATGACGATTGTTTTTTTTACAGAAGTGCAGTGGTAATTCCGTTTAATTATCCCTATGTTACAGTCTCATAAGATAATCTTCTTTAAATAATTATTGTTTGTTGCGCAGAAGTCAGAGGCAGCGATGCGCCCGAGACTGAACAGTTCACATCCACGCAGACGCGCCGCCGCCGGAGGTTAGACATTCGCTTCATTTTTCAATGAGATTGCACATTTAAGGTTGACTTTTCTCATGAGATTGTCCTAGTTTCACTTTTCTCACGAGATCGCCGTATTAGTTTCTCTTTTCGTACGAGATCGCCGTATTAGTTTCACTTTTCTCACGAGATCGCAGTTTTAGTTTCACTTTTGTTATGAGATCGCCGTATCAGTTTCACTTTTCATATGAGATCGCCGTATTAGGTTCACTTTCCTAATGAGATCGCCGTATTAGTATTAATTATGTAGAAAAGTTTTCAATTCTCAGTTGCCTGCCTAAATTTCCATTGATTTAATATTGGTTAAACAATTCTGCGATAAATTGAAAAAAAGTCTGATGCCTGTTAATATTTAAAAATTGACACATCATGGAATGATGGGCTAGTCAAAATTTTTAATTAGGCCAAATATTAGTAGTATTACTTATTAGTTTTCTTTTATCAAATGTGTGCTGAGGATCTTCGATAGTTTCTCTAGGTTAGGATCATCGATCATTTTTCCTACAGAGCTGTAGGGTCAACATTTTTATTAGTTTAAAATCATCGATCATTTTTCCTACAGAGCTGTAGGGTCAACATTTTTATTGGTTTAAAATCATCGATCATTTTTCCTACAGAGCTGTAGGGTCAACATTTTTATTAATTACGAATGCAATCATCTTTAAAGTATATCACTATCAATATTTTTTACAGAAACACTCGTACAGTGATAATTCCGTTTAATTATCCCTATGTTATAGTCTCAAGATTACATTTTAATAATTATTGTTTGTTGCGCAGAAGTCAGAGGCAGCGGTGAGTCCGAGACTGAACAGTTCACATCCACGCAGACTCGGCGCAGCCGCAGGTTGGGCATTCGCTTCATTTTTCAATGAGATTGTACATATAAGGTTGATTTTTCTTGTAAGATAGCTGTATTAGTTTCACTTTTCTCGTGAGATTACTAATAATTAATTAATTAATAGAGAAACAAGTTTACAGAGCTCAGTTGCATGCCTAAATCTCCATTGATTCAATATTGGGGAAAACAAACTGCAACGAAATTACAAAAATCTCCATTTTTTACTGAACCCTGCTAATATTTTAAAATTGACACACCAATGAATGATGGGTTAGTTAACATTTATTATTAGATCAAAATATTAGTAGTATTACTTATTAATGTTCTTTTATCAGATGTGTGCTGAGGATCTTCGATAGTTTCTCTAGGTTAGGATCATCGATCATTTTTCCTACAGAGCTGTAGGGTCAACATTTTTATTCAGGATCATCGATCATTTTTCCTACAGAGCTGTTGGGTCAACATTTTTATTTAGGATCATCGATCATTTATCAACATTTTTATTGGTTTAAAATCATCGATCATTTTTCCTACAGAGCTGTAGGGTCAACATTTTTATTGGTTTAAAATCATCGATCATTTTTCCAGCAGAGCTGTAGGGTCAACATTTTGATTAGTTTAAAATCATCGATCCTTTTTCCTGTAGAGCTGTTGGGTCAACATTTTGATTAGGTTAAAATCATTGATCATTTTCAATGCAGATCTGTGGTGCAGCGAGTGCGAGAAGAGCGTGAGCGGCGCGTGCACCCGCCACGAGGTACACAGCGTCACTGACAGGACAGTGCAGAGCAGGGCCTGGGAGAGTCTGCCGTCTTCTTACTTGACCATCAGGAAAATAGGCTTTACTACTTCTGGTAACTTGAATTTATTACTTTTTATATCCTATTAATTTAGAAGACTTGCTTCTCTGTTTCTTGCGAAAAACAAACATCAGGAAAATAGGCTTTACTACTGCTGGTAACTTGAATTTATTACTTTTTATATCATATTTATTTAGAAGACTTGATTCTCTGTTTCTTGCGAAATATCTATTTAATCGTTATTCAATCTTAATATACCTATAACACAATTTTTATTGCTTGATCAAGCATTCAGGTTTTATGTCTGGTCATTTTCTTCTATATCCTTTTACCTACTTCTTGTCAGAACTTTGTTTGATAATTTTTTCTACTTATTATTTGTTTATGGTATATATTCTATTCTCTTCTTGTCCAACTTTTTTGTGTTAGCTATTTATATTTCCTTCACATTTTGCCGGAACGTTTTTACGTCAGTTTTAACGTTTTTGCGTCAGTTTTAACGTTTTTTACGTGAGTTTTCCACCATATTCCAGAATGTTACGGCGTGTTCTGCAAGCGTCGGCTGCAGCTACACACGCTGTTTGGGCCTCTGCAAGGCATCGCACGTGACCACGCTCCTGATAAATCATCAGGCGCTGCTGATAATACCCTGATACTGGCCGAAATAAATGGTGTTTCAATAAAGGATCAACAAGATAATGAACAGCGTGACACTAAACAGTTAATATGGCCTTTCACTGACGCCACAAACCAACTGAAGTTCTTGGATACTTCGGACCTAGGTAAGATAAAATTGTATTGTATATATATTCTATATAGCATACTAGGAAACTTGTGTAATATAATGTTGATTATGTTGTTTTAAGAAGATCTACTCGTAATTCACGTTGATATCTCTTGTTTGTTATGGTGTTACAACTACAGCTACGTATTATTCTGTATCTTAAAATAAACACAGACTGCAATTGAAAAATAAATGAGTAATATTGTACAAATGTTGACAAACTTTCTGCTTACAACGCTGGTACGTCCTTTTGCCGGGCAAAACTGGGTCAGGATGACTCACATCCGGGCAGCAAGTATATCGCTATTTGGACAGAGTCTCATTCATTTCTGAGTGTGTTCTTGTATGTTATTCATTTGATAATATGTGTTATTCTTCAGAACACAGCAACTGGATGCAGTTCGTGAGACCAGCTGAGAGCGTCAGTGCTGCCAACTGTCGCGTCGTGGAGCGTCACCCTGGCCACATCTTCTTCATCACCACCACGGAGCTGCCGCCCCATACTGAGCTCAGAGTCGCGTATGTATATTATAATTATAGTCTATGTGTGCCATATGTCTGCCATATATGTAATATATTGCATGATGAAATGGTTAATTTTCTAGAATTTTAGATAAATTTGTCCAGAAATAGCTGGGAAATTTTTAAGCTCTTTCCTTAAAAATTTGTAGGGAAATAGCTAGGAAATTTTATCCTAATGCCTTTGTAAAAAAACTGCTCAATAAGAAAAAACAATAATGGAAACTAATTCTGTTGTAAGAACTAATGTGTATTCCTTTAAATTATAAATAATCAAATGGTGTGAATCAATAGACTTTTTTTTTGCTACGTGACGGGTAATCTTCTTTATTTTTGTTGTCGACGAAAAAAGTGATTATAATCATTCCCTAGGCCTTTCACTAGAGACCAGGGCCTATACTTTCAAAAAAAGTTAAGAGATCGTAAGTTCATCAGCCAATCATTGACGGCCTTTCAAGCAAAATCCACCAATTATAGACAAGAAAATAGAGCGTAAGTACTTACGTTCACTTAGCGAGTTTTGAAAGTAGGGCCCTAGAACACATTGTTAACCATCCTGGTAATGTTTACAGATACTCGGAGCAGTACGCAGAGCGCTACAACTTGCCTCTCACAGGTCCATTAGCTCCTAATCTTCTCGGTGAGATTTGGACCAACCATTCATTTCCAGGATTTTAATTCATTTATTTAAATTTATTTCAATGATTTGAAATTAAATCCTATTAATCTGACCACGTTATTACAAATGTATATATTATAGTAATGACCGAACTTACGGATCTAATTTGTGAGATTGATAAAGAACATTTTTATTTTTAAGTTTGAATCTAGTTTAAATTTGAAATTTTAATTGAAATTTATAGCTATTAATTTCAATTTGTATAGGAATAAATCTAACTTATGGCACCATGAAGAAAGTGACAAGAAACCATAATAGTTTGCTTTTTAAAAACTAGATTCATATTTTTTCTGATCCCATGTCAATCTAGTTTTCTTTGGGTTTTAGCCTTAACCTAATAATGTGCAAACTTGGATTAAGATTTAAGTATAAGTTATCATATTAGCATATCTCGTTATCTCGTGTCTCGTTACTCTCATGCCTTTATTGTTAATGAATAGGCTCCATTAAAGTTATTTCTTACTAAGTTTGAATCTTGATTTGTATTCAACATATAATTCAAAACACAAGCTGGATTTTTATTTCGCGTATGAATACTCACATAACTGAACATTTTTACTGAATTTTCCTGCTTCAAATGTATTCTTGTCCCACACAATTGAACTTGACGTGCCTGTTCAGATGAAGGAACCGAGCTTGGCTGGCCGTGCTACGAGTGCGACGAGCGGTTCGCGTCTTCAGCAGAGCTACAGCAACATCTCGCATGTCATGATGAGGTCGGCAAATATTAGGTTCAGTTCGATGAAATTTCTGGGAAAATGAAGGCAATTCACCATTAAAAATATTGCTATTACTCGGTAAAATTTGTGCAATCCCCGGTAAAATTGATGCAATTACCTGTTAAAATTTGTGCAATTCCACAGTAGAATTTGTGCAATTAAAATTGAAATCGTTTGATCTGACCATTACTTGAATGATAACATATCTGCACGTACCGGTTATGTTTAATGTTGCCCATAAACAAATTATGTTATTCATTCTGATTTATAGTGACGAAACTATAAATCTTAGAATTATAGTTTCGTCTTAGACGAAACATGTCCTAGTATTGCGAATATGTATTCCTTGGTTGACCATAGAAATGCAATTAAGAACTATATTGTCTTGTGCGTTTCTGTCATATCCATGTAGGTATAGTTATATGTTCTTAGGGAATGACATTTATTCATGCATGGAAATTGGTTGATGATAACCCAATCTTTTCTGCCCATAGTATTTACCTCAACATTCGTATGCTACTGCTAATATCATAAAAGCTAACTGTAATGTTTATATGAATTCTCCTAACCAGGAATTTTCTTTATTTTAAGTATACCTGGTTATTTGTATTTATGAAATATTATATTTAATTATTTTCAAATATTTCTATTTCATTCAATAGCTTTGTTCCACTCAATATTGTACTCTTTTGAACAGATGTCGTGCAGCAACAAGAAGAAACCAAAAGGCAAACGCGGACGCAAGATGAAAAAAGCCATCACGCTATCTGACCTGACTGCTGTGAAAGTGAGAATTGAAATATAATGATAAATCTGTAAAAACTTTAGTAGAAACACAAAGCTTCAGGTAGCAGAAACCTCATAAGTAGCAGGGTGCAGCAAACTGATCAGCTGTATGATGCTTCGACCTTGTAAGCAGCAAGTTCAGGAATTATGCAGATTTTGTTCGCAATGTTCTTTATAGTTGATAAAAAGTACTTTCCTTATCCTGATTTTTGTGTTGCTCTACTGTACTTCTTGAATTTGATATATAATACTTGCTAGCACTCATACGGCAAGGCACTGATAGTTTCAGTAATTACTCTATAAATTACAACATTTTCTAACAATGATACACAATTTAGCACTGAAACTGTAAGGCACTGATACTTTCAGTAGGTATTCCATAAATTACGACAACATTTTCTAACAATGATACATGATATTTTTTAAATGATACATAGTTTATTTGATTATATGTAATTTATTGTAGGTCGACCATCCGATGACAGCCACAAGCGTGAGAAGCAGTGGAGCTATAACTTCCAGCAGCCTACACTTCTCTTCACTCAACAGGTGACATCCGTTATTCTTTATGATTTCTAAACTATCAAAAATTTCATCAATTCAAGTATTGCTGAGTAATTTTTAGTAATCTCACTTGAATTCAGGTTGCACAATTTTTACGAAGCAATTTATTGACGGAAAGCTGGTGTACAATATTATTGGCGTCTTCTTGGGTTGTATGTTTCTTAATGACTAAATATTAGATGGAAAACTGCGGATAAAGGCTTCACTTTTGTGTGGTTTTAATTTCTACATTTTGCCTACAGTGATTCTCTACTAGACCACACAGACTCAGGATCTCAACTTCGATGCCTCATCTGCAAGAAAGTGTTCACCAACCATCAAGTACGTGTCAGTCTAATCATTTGTTGTATAACTGTTCAATATTTGTTGTACAGTTTCGTTATTTTTAATACTGTGTTAGAATTGTTTACAGTTAAATTGTTTGTGATAGAACACTTGCATTATTTGGACCATTTCATCGGAGGTTCCAATATCTAAAGACTAAGTTTATGGGGTGCAGTTATTCTTAGTCTGAATAATTTGAATTCTGAGAAATTCGAATTACTGTAATTTTTGAGCAGTTTATCTGTTTGAGTTAACAAAAAGCGTATAATTTTGAACAATTCATTGCCAATATCTATGTATAGGTAATGAATGATATAACCGGGGGCTAAATACTATAAAACAAAATGAAAGGGCAGCTCTATATCTACTACACATGGCGTGGGCACAAGAATAAGAAAAAGGAATAATCTCAGCCAAATCTCCACTTAACACGTTGACTACATATTGGTACATATGCGTACCACGAAATGTATTTCTCCAGGAGGTAGTGGTACATAATTCAGGTTCCCTAAAATCGGCCAAATCCGGGAACAAAAAAGGCCGATAATTCAATGTATACTAATTTATTTGTAGGTTCCGCTATAAAAATTCCATTTATTTTCTTTTTGCAGTATTTAAAATTTAATTAGGAAGCACCCCTATCATAAATTTTAGCCGGCCAACGCAACTGAGAAAAACTAAATCACGAAATTTGTCCGGAAAAAAGAACCGCCGGCCGCCGGCAAACCCGCCTAAAAAAAAGAAAAAAAAAGAAAAAAATAGTACAAAATGAAGCAATCGTAGTCAACATGTTAAGAACGAAGGATACGAATTATATATTGCATTTGTTCACCGAGGTCTTAAAACCACAAAAACAATGTTTATTATTCACCTCCCCTCTTTGCCTGCAGGTCTTCACGTTGCATCGGTTAACGCATGGTCAACTGCAGCAGCAACAGCAGCTGCTGCTTCAACAGCATGAGGCATGCAGGTCCTGCCCTCAGTGTGGCGAAGAGCATGTAAATCTGCAGCGCCTCCTTCAGCATATCGACTCCCACGCTCTTCCTATTCCTCCTAGAGTGAGTGGTGTAACATTTTTACCTGTACATATAGTACCTATGCCTTTTTGTGATTAGTATTGTTTAAATTACATGAAAATTGTTGTTTTTAATGGCCTTTTCGAGTAAAAATATTTTATTTGATCCAATTAAGTTTTTATGTCTCACTACATTTTAAAGTGATTTTAAAGTTATAACCATTTGTAAATTTGATCTTTAAAAATTTATTGAACTTTTCATATTTAATTCGTGTTTTGGTTTCATTCAAGACGGTTGCCACGAAACGTGCTCGCTCCCAGTCCAGCAAACGAAGTGAAACTGTTCAGCAGACTACAAACGGTCTGGGTATGTCATCGTTCAGTTCTCCCTAAGTGTTCAGTAGTTTGTGGGCAACAACAAAGAACTTTGATTGCTCAATTCAGCATTTACAGAATCTATTCTGCCAGTTAACGGGCATACCAGTTGAATGTTTTTTTTTTTCACCTGATGCTAGGCTATAAGAACATTCATCATATCTGTCGAGATTACACAAGCCTAGAGCAAGTTTGTAACCTAGGTTTAATTTTAACTGTATTTAGATTTAGATGAAAAAATTTCAAATTTTTGAGGTTTGCAGAGGCTTTATGTATTTGCTGAACTTATGCAATTGGATATATGTTGAATTTAAATGAGCTTTTTTCAATTCAGACGCTCATTATGACGGCCCTGACAATGTGTAGGAAAAGGTTTAATCGGTTTGATTTGAAATTAATGAAATTCTGTGTGACAGACCGACCTTCAGACACCACCACAACTCGGTTCGAAACCCATTTTCCAAATTACTCCAGCTGTGACATCGCCCAAATTCGGCGATATGTACGAAGTTACTTTTTTCGGTGAAAACAGTGAATAGTTTAACTGTGAAGAGTTAATAGATATTCATCATCTAGAACCAGTTATACATATACCAAAAACCTGAATAATATTTTCATTGCATATAGCAATTCATTGTATAATTTTTGTAAGATATTTGTTGATAGGCTTACCAGAGTAAGTCAAAATTTGATATTCAGTTAGTAGAGATGATTTTCATTCATGCACTTTCAAAGCATTGGATTAATTTCCAAAAATTTAAGTTAAATTTACCGCAAATATTGAAATTGGCTTGAAACTTTTGAATTTCTTCTCGTTTTCTTGTCTCACCTGCTTCCTGATATTTTGTATAGATTGTATAGATACTTTTTCCCCACACAGAGCTTTGATTCTTTCAAGAAAGTGCGCCGGCACATCCGGGCGTATTGCTCTGCCGTGTACACCTGCACGGTCTGCGGCCGCGACCAGCCTTCTGCTGCCAAGCTCAAGTTCCACATGCTCACGTCGGTGTTTGCATAATTATACTCTTTGTATTTTGTCTCGTTATAACACATAAATTTTGTCTCATTTTTATGGGGTTTGAGTGAAATTTTTTACCTGGATTTCTTGTGTTAAATTCTGGTTTCGCATTTTTTATTTTTTGTTGTTTCGACTTACTTTAAAATTTAAATTTTTTTTATTTTTGTTGTGTCGGGTGTTACCTACTTTCGATTTCCTACATTTGTTTCTCTGTCTTCGTTTTGCATACACTTTTCCTCTGTCACTTTTTTCCTGATTTCGACGTATGTTTTTTAATTTTGTTTCTACTGCTTTTTAGCGCATTTTCTCAATTATGGAAAAAAAGGCGCTATTGTGCTCATCATGTCCGTCTGTCCGTCCGTGACTTCACGTTTTCGCCGACGAGAAAATGCGCTCTCTGTCACTCACTGCAATGAGCACTGAGTTATATTTTTTAAATCTGTGAAAAAATTAACTGAACAAACATAGATTTCCACATTCTCTTGTCTGCAGGCATTCAGACAGGCGAGACTTCAAGTGCCCCTCTTGTGGGAACGCCTTCAAGCGCAAGGACAAACTCAAGGATCATCAGAAAAGGATGCACTCAAAACCTACCGATGCGGTCCTCAGGGACGAGCAACACACAGAAAAGGTAGAGGTAAAACCACCAAGTACTTTCAACCGGCCGTACCATTGCAAGCTGTGCCAGTTGGGATTCAAGCGGCGTGGCATGCTAGTCAACCACCTGCTCAAGTGCCACCCTAAAGTCCCTCTGTGCTCCGTGCAAGAGCTTAACCAACCACTTCCCAACACCAAGCTCAATTACAAGTGCCCATACTGCCAGAAGGTGCGTACTTTTAGTAGGTATCCTGGAGTTGAAGGTTTGGGGACAATACTGAAGATTTGCGTGCAATACTTCAAATAATACTGGCATCATAATAGTTGGTAATGATAATATATAATTTCTAGTTAGTTATGTTTAGAAAAATTAGTTTTATCTATCAATTGAGTTCGTTCTCAAAATAGCTTCATGTACGTAATTACTCACTTTGCAAAAGTATAGTGATACTTTTCTTACAGTACTATCGCAGCAACGTGCGACGAAACCAACACATATCGAAGACCCACCCTGGCAAAGATACGGTGAAGCCAAATGCTGCTGTAGAGCTTGCACCGCCTGATGTGTCGGACTCCTCAGCTGACGGATGCGTTGCCAATGAAGCTTCCTACCGATACGCTGCCAAGTGCACGCTGTGCCAGCGAGAATACCTCACCAACGCCAAACTTTACCAGCACTTCCGAAGACACCACCCCGATGTGTGCTTGCCATCAAGAGTACCTGAAATAGCTGCTCTTGACCCTGGACATCGTGTAGGATTAACAGCGTCTGAAGAACTTGGCAGTGCTAACAGAAACGCTGTAAATTTGCCAACTAATAAGGGTTCTTTAAAAAAAGCTCGCGTGTCAAATGGTTCGTCCATTGAATTTGACTCGATGCCCACGCTAGCGTTGGCAAAGGGCTCAAATACAGGCACCAAAACGACTGACTTCAGTGATGGTATCAAATTTGATAAAGATTTGTTGACCGAAGCAATGTGTGCAATAGTGCCAGACATCAGCGCTCCAGGAGCGACGTCATCTCCTGCAATCGCGGTCAACTTGTCAAACGGTACCAGATCTTTTCCAGTGCAAATTTTAAACCCCTTAAAACTACCAAAAAGTGAGTATAATGAATCCATAATCATCAACTCTGGGGATTCATCGAGTTTAACCTCCAATCAAAGTTTCCGGACAGTAAGTTTGCCTCACCCAGAGAGCAGGGATTGTGAGCCAGTTTCTATTATCATGCCAAAATCTAATTTAAACGAAGTTATGACTGTCGATTTGTATTCTCTGGAAACAGGAGAAACGTACAGCCTCATCCTCCCTCCTGGCCATGTAATTAATGTCGCCCAGGGTGCGCTTGTAACAACTTCGAATTCTACACATTCCCTAGTGAGCGAAAAGCTTTAATTTCATCACGGTATAATATTTCCTTTTGATCAGTTCTCGTAACTCGCTATCTCTCTGTACACATCATATTTTATTGGTAATGTACATTTTGTGAACGGACGCAAAAATTGGTCGATATTTTTAAGCAAAATACTAACCCTAAGCTCTCATCCATTAACAAATTTTGTTCTTGTTCTTGTTATTAAGATTACGCAATTCTCTAAAATAAGGGCATTAAAAGAAAACCACTGATTACTTTTTTAATAGTGTGTTTTATTTTCTCTAGCTATAAAAAATTCATTTTGACTGAATTCATTCATTTTTGAGTGAACGAAAATCTCTCTTAAGTATCTGAACGAAAATCTCTCTTAAGTATCTAAACGAAAATCTCTCTTAAGTATCTAAACGAAAATCTCTCTTAAGTATCTAAACGAAAATCTCTCTTAAGTATCTAAACGAAAATCTCGTTTAGATACTTGAGCGCGGCGATGAAGCACTAATGAATAGATTTACAATGCAATCGTAATGCTGCCCAATGATAACTTTTGTATTCAATAAACAAAATATTACCGACCTGCAAATGATCTGGTGCACAGAATTCAGTTATAGCATTTGATTTCTAAAATTATGCATGATAAAATATCGTTCTGTTATATTGTTTGTTATATAATAAATGTTGGATCCAATTAATTATGTTCATAATTATTTATTATAAATTCTAATGATTATTATTATTTTTTACACCAATGGAAAGAGAAAGGTTCAAAGATTTTTTTACATCTTTATACATGTTGCAGTGTTTAAATGGATTTATAAGAATGCATGGCAAACATTTGAACAGTAGCCAAACTCATCCCACGCACGAGAAAATTCCGTTACTGAGTGTACAGTAACGGTGATATGGTTCTTCAGATCAACCAGAGTTACTGTTACAGGCGGGACATAAACAGCTTCATTGAAGTTACTACACAAGAAATGGTCACATGGGGTTACAGGTGATCAGAACCGTATCACTGCTGCGGTGCATTCCGTAACGTAAGATATGCTTTCTCGTATGTGCGACGATTTTGGATACCGTTTAGACGTTTGTCGTGCAACACAAGGAGGACATAATGAAAATGTATAGATATATATAAAAAATATAACTCGGTACTCAGTACTCACTGCAGTGAGTGACAGAGAGCGCATTTTCTCGATGCAGATAGCAACGTGAAGTCACAGACGGACGGACATGATGAGCACCTTCTTTCCATAAATGAGAAAATCCGCTAGAAACTGAATCTTTCCCCTCAGATAGGTGTATAAATTATTAACAATGAGTTCGTGCTTCAATAAATCAGATTTTATTAAAATTTATGCATCATTTAAAATAACCCTGTATATAGTTCCGTAACACGTGCTTGACTGAACTACTTTTTCAGTATGATACTTTGCTTCGATTTGAATTGCATCAGTTTAGTTATCATATTCAGAATTGAATTTGTCATTGCTTTGTTTATTGAAATTGGACTGGTCTTCAGAGGCCCCCGCAAATTTGAAAAAAAAAAGAAATTGCGGGTGACAGAAAATGTTCCAATTCTATGAAGCCTGACTGAGAAGATAAAGTCGTTACGCATGCGCAGTGATCGGTCGGTGCCAAGATGGCTGATAAGAAAGTGGAGACCATGGACGAAGAACATGAGCAATCTCCTTCTCCTGCCACTCCTGACTCTAGAAAGCGACCGTTAGACGCAGATTCGGAAAATGCCATGTCAAAGAAATCACATTATATTCCAGGTGAGTCTTGCGTTGAACGTTGGATCAACAACCTCAGTCAATTTGGTTGATTTAAGCAGCTATGGACCTATGGTAGCCTGTATGTGATTCGAGAATAAAAATCATTGCTTCTATTATAATTCCCGTTTTAAATTTTGGTACCTAATAGCTCATCATAATTTGTTGTTTACAAATTTAGAAAAAAAATAGTTTAAGCATTAATAGGATTTGCAAACTTTCAAGCTGAGCTGGTAGATATTTCAGACAAAAAGAGGACTTTTCCAGACTAGCATACATGTAGACTCAATGTAGGTAAGATTGTTTTAAATAGTGAATTAAGTGTTAAATAATTAGGGTAAGCACGGTACCTATATTCCGACATTTTAAGGATGGAGCAAGAAATGAATGGCTATAAAAAGATCACTGTATGCGCAACTCGAGTTCTGATTGCTTTAAGTCACTCTCAAAACACCACACTATGTGCCAGCAGGGTGGAATTCTAGAAATGGAAGTTCACTTATGAAAAAAGCTTTCCACCCAAGGTGGAATGCTTTTCTTAGATACAGTGCTCTGCCAAGCATAGTGACAAAGCAGAGAGTTTTTTAGACTCTCTTTCAAGTTCATTTTTGAGTCCCTATAAGTAGACCAGTAAAGTATCCTGGATACCAGCATTATCATACTTAAGAAATTGGCTTAAATCTCGAGTAAATGAGGAAATTAAGAATGGACTGATTCTACAAAAGCTCTGTTTTGCCACTATGCTGCCAAGTGCCAGCCCTGCCAGGTGACTGACTATAAATAAAAAGGAGGATTAAAAGTGGACAACAAGGTGGGATTCTAATAATCAGGCCGGCCCCTCTCGCGGCGCGGCCGTCGTGACGCTCACGGCAGCCGTGAGGGAGTGAGATGAGTGCAGCAAGCGGGGGAATCGACTATCGACTGGCATGCGGTTGTTCAACGACCAGATGACCTTGAGATAAATTTTACAACGACTCTTGTGCCACACTATGAGACCTGGGTTGTGATTGTGAAAAGTGACCAACTCTCAAATCAAGGTCAGACTAAATTAGGTATTCTTAGTCTGGTGACTGGTCAGTATTTCCCAATTAATCAGTTAATGGAATGATGAAATATTTGCCTCCCAGGGCCCAGGCTCCTTTATGGAGTCAATATCATACAATTTATGTCTTATGATATTGACAATCATATATGTAGGCTCTCTGGCTCTGTGTAAGATTGTTTTCAATAGTGAATTAAGTAGGTATTAAATAATTACTTCTTGTGCTATTACTGCTGTACTGAATTTTTTGACATTTTGCATTGGCAATTGCTATCCGTAGTGAAAAATTGGGCTGAAGCCACGGTTAGCCACCTGTAAATTATTCAATTATGCTTAGTGGCAAAGCAGAGATTTTTTAGAATCAATTCATTTTTAATTTCCTCATTTAGGGTAAACGCACCATATTCCAACAGTGATCAGGACTGACACTGTGACTGTGGGTAATTCTGACTCCCCTCAACTTTTTCCTTTATATCAAGCTTGGTCTTGGTTCCATGCCACCATGGTGGAATTCTGACAAGGGAGGTACTTATGGCGCTCCGGGGGGAGGGGGGGCGCTCCGCTGTCTCTTATACACATCTAGATGTGTATAAGAGACAGGTGTAGGATTAACNCCACTGCCCTACCTGCGCCAGGGTCAGTACCTGTTATATTAGGGCTTAAGAACCCCCAGGTAGCACGTACCCAGAGTTCGTTTTGAGGCAGCAAGGCCATGCTGAAAGCACCGCCCTCGATGGCTGCAGCTCCTCCTTTGTTTGCTAATAATAACGTTCTGAAAATTATTTTTCGGTCTTAAAAAATAAAAAAATAACATTATTCAAGGTTCACGCACTCTCTACGTGCATAAATGAATTACTTAGTGGACCCATTTTCCAAGTTACTCCAGCTGTGACATCGCCAAAATTCGGCGATATGTACGAAGTTACTTTTTTTCGGTGAAAACAGTGAATACTTAAACTGTGAAGAGTTAATATATAATCATCATCTAGAACCAGTTATACATGCACCAAAAACCTAAATAAAATTTTCATTGCATAAAGCAATTCATTGTATAATATTTGTAAGACATTTGTTGATAGGCTTACTAGAATAAGTCAAAATTTGATATGAAGTTTGTAGAGATGATTTTCATCCATGCACTTTCAAAGCATTGGATTTATTTCCGAAAATTTAAGTTACATTTACATCAAATATTGAAATTCTCATTTTATTGTCTCACATTGCTTCCTGATATTTTGTATAGATTGTATAGATACTTTTTCCCCACACAGAGCTTTGATTCTTTCAAGAAAGTGCGCCGGCACATCCGGGCGTATTGCTCTGCCGTGTACACCTGCACGGTCTGCGGCCGCGACCAGCCTTCTGCTGCCAAGCTCAAGTTCCACATGCTCACGTCGGTGTTTGCATAATTATACTCTTTGTATTTTGTCTCGTTATAACACATAAATTTTGTCTCATTTTTATGGGGTTTGAGTGAAATTTTTTACCTGGATTTCTTGTGTTAAATTCTGGTTTCGCATTTTTTATTTTTTGTTGTTTCGACTTACTTTAAAATTTAAATTTTTTTTATTTTTGTTGTGTCGGGTGTTACCTACTTTCGATTTCCTACATTTGTTTCTCTGTCTTCGTTTTGCATACACTTTTCCTCTGTCACTTTTTTCCTGATTTCGACGTATGTTTTTTAATTTTGTTTCTACTGCTTTTTAGCGCATTTTCTCAATTATGGAAAAAAAGGCGCTATTGTGCTCATCATGTCCGTCTGTCCGTCCGTGACTTCACGTTTTCGCCGACGAGAAAATGCGCTCTCTGTCACTCACTGCAATGAGCACTGAGTTATATTTTTTAAATCTGTGAAAAAATTAACTGAACAAACATAGATTTCCGCATTCTCTTGTCTGCAGGCATTCAGACAGGCGAGACTTCAAGTGCCCCTCTTGTGGGAACGCCTTCAAGCGCAAGGACAAGCTCAAGGATCATCAGAAAAGGATGCACTCAAAACCTACCGATGCGGTCCTCAGGGACGAGCAACACACAGAAAAGGTAGAGGTAAATTCGCTATATTATTATTAATTCTTCACGTACGAACATCGGTAAATAACAACCTCCAGTCCTCCCATGTTTAGCAGAAAAATTTCATTGTGATAAGTTTACTCCCTGTGATTCTGGTTTTGAGTTTCAGGCATTCCTGAAAGCACTGAAAAAGTAGCAAAAAGAATGCCGAAATTAACCAACACATAAACACCGTACTATGAATTCTAGTAAGTTCAGTAGTCAATAAATACAATAACAATACCTTTAGCCATGGAACTATAAATCATCAATTTCACAATTAACAATTTACATTTACCATTCTACTTAATGAATGCCCTGATCACATTCAAATCTCCACACTACATGGTAAGCGTAAAAGTGCTACCACATTAGCGACATGAGCAAGTTAACGGGAATTCTTCTTGCCATATTTTACAAACTGCTTAATAACTTGATTAGGTTCATTTAACTTGTTTACTTACCATCTGAAGTAGGCAACCCTCAAAAATCCAATTTTTTTTTTCTATTGTATTTTGATTTGTCAATTTGATTATATTGATGAATAATTTAGTTCAAATATTTAAAAATCTACTCATCTAGATTCTTGAATAACTCAATATAATTCAATATGATTGCAATCGGAAATATCGTCATGTTCGTTTGGATTAATGAGAATCACAGAATATGTTGTTAATTATCTTAGATACCGGCTCTAATGTTTTTTTTAAATCTTAGATACCAGCTCTTTTTTTTAATTATTACTCTTTTTAACATTTAAATCTTCAATCAAAGCTTCAGCAGTAATGACAAAACTTGCATGTGATAATAAAAGCTAAAATGCAATTTTCAGCACAATTAACATTCAAGTCTAAAACAGAACTATGGTCGTTTTTGCACTCAGGCTCCCCCAATGATACCACCAAGTACTTTCAACCGGCCGTACCATTGCAAGCTGTGCCA
>NW_025947689.1:0-504 GCF_000764305.2 Hyalella azteca
TTTTCTCGTCAATTTTTACGGCTGACTATCGTATGGCTCTTGATTCAAAATTATTACAATAACGGCGGAAAAATAAAATAAATGAAACTCATTGCTTTAACGGCATTTTACAATAACGGCAGAAAAAATGGACCTCGTTAGTTTAGTAAAGAATTAAATGCTCGACGAGCCGATATTGATACAAAAAATCCGGGTACATTATGCTAAGTGCATGGTATCAAGTTAATTTGAAGTAAATTCAGGGTTTGCTTGTTATTCCTCTTTAATAACATTCTGTCCTGTAACAAAAAATGGCCTGGGTAAGATTTACTTTCTTAACCTTCTACCACCGTATATGTCACTCTTCGGAAACATAACTTTCAACTTGAATTTTGCGTAAACCATTGAGTGTAGCAATCTGAGGACGTTTGCAACAGAGAACATTTTAAAGTTGTCGTACGTGGCGGCAACCATCAGTGCAAGTCATTTTGCGCTCACTAGAACGTATCTTTTTTGGGAAGTAGG
>NW_025947690.1:0-49118 GCF_000764305.2 Hyalella azteca
CAATTAATGACATAAATACAATGACATAAATACACCTCACATACAATACACCATTGCCTTCAATGACATAAATACACCTCTAATGTAACCAACCGACACAGCCATAGTCCAGCCACTTTTCATGTCACCTACCCAGCCACTTGGTGGCAAAGTAGATAAAAAACCTAACGTCACTTGAAACAATCATGTCAGTGGTACCTCAAATCGAACACATATCAGTTGAATGAAAAAGCATACAAAACTCTCAAAAGTCCATCAATCCACGAAGCCAACAAAAAATATTGCAATTCAGGGTAAAGATGTGATTTGGACGAAATTCAAAGTAAGCTTAAGTTTGATTCAGAAGTCAGGGTATTTTTATGATAAAGGTGGAAGTTAGGGTAGTTCGTGATGAAGCAACCTAAGTTTGGTCAGTAATTCCCATTAAGAAGATTTTACGTAACCGGCCGCGAGGTTTATATGTTGAATATCCGAATACTCGTATTATTCACAATAAGCGAATATTTATTGCCGTTACTTTCAGGATAAAATTTGACACGTATTAGCCTCTGCTGAAATTTAACGGGAAACTGTGTTGGGCGCAGAGAAAATGAAGCGTAAGGTCAAGTAATACATTTCGTAATCAATATGAACGTGTCTTGTTATTGGTTCCTGAAATACTATTTTCATATTATGTGCATTTGTTTTCCTTACATGTGAGCGACAATTTTTTAGAACGTATTTAAATTCTTATGCGTGCCTCATTCATGCGTCATTTCATGGTGGGAAACAACCGATTTATGAAAAGCCAGTATAAACTTTCATTATAATCTTATGTATAAAAATTTTTTAGCTGCATGCTTTAAAAACATAAAAAACAATTTTTTCAAACCAGAAAATATTACAAGCAATTTAAATAGTAACGTCAGAGGTTACTATGAATAAAAATAACGATAGGGAACTAGGTTAAATTATTGTAGTAGTAACATATAGACTCCACTGGATTACAGTAACTTCTAGACTTGGCTAGATTACAGAAACCTCTAGACTCCGCTGGATTACAGTAACCTCTAGGCTCCGCTGGATTACAATAACTTCTGGGTTCTACTGGATTACAGTAACCTCTAGGCTCCGCTGGATTACAGTAACCTCTAGGCTCCGCTGGATTACAATAACTTCTGGGTTCTACTGGATTACAGAAACCTCTAGACTCCACTGGATTACAGTAACCTCTAGGCTCCGCTGGATTACAATAACTTCTGGGTTCTACTGGATTACAGAANTTTAGCCATTAAAGACATGAATTTTGGCAAAGAAATGGTCGTTAACATGTTACATGTCAATAATTATGGTCCGTACAAGTTGATATTAGAATAAGGGAAACTCTGTGGATGTTCACTGATGCAACATCGCTGTTAATATAAATAATATCTTTAGGCGTCATGTTGTTTGTACACGCGGAAAACAGTGGCAGTTAGTGAAAATATCAAATACTAACCGTGACTAATTATCTTTCTTTACTGGCCTCGTGTAAAGTGTTACTGGATCTTTCAGTAGCCAGTAGCGTTTAAAATCAGATACTTAAAGCGTTTCTTGAACACCGCAAGAATTAACGCGCGCATTGCCTTCGACGCAAAATGACCAGGCAGCATTATGATGGTTATTTGACCAGCTACATAGCATTCTTGATAATTCCGTCTAAAATATATTGTGTTCAGCCCGAGACATTAACAAAAAATATACGAGGACCTTCCTTCCCTCTAATCTGCTAAGATAAGTGGCGGTCGCGGACATTTTTGGTTTTGAAAGGACAAACTTCTAACAGCATGAAAGTGTGGATATCCGAACACAGAACTACGAAATGTGGAACACAGGAAAACGGGCGTGTGGTAACAGCAAACCGAGAGCTAATGGCTGAGGATACTGAAAAGTGATCGAGAATTTGAGGGCATGAGACATTTAACCGAGAATTAAGGCAACGTAGGAACGCGAGAATTAAGGCATAAGTGAGAAATTATGTGAAAATTAAGGCATAAGTGAGATATTAAGTGAAAATTAAGACATAAGTGAGAAATTAAGTGAAAATTAAGACATAAGTGAGATATTAAGTGAAAATTAAGACATAAGTGAGAAATTAAGTGAAAATTAAGACATAAGTGAGAAATTAAAGCATAAGTGAGAAATTAAGGCATTAGTGCAACGCGGAAAAAAAGTGCATACGACACAGAAATTCGGGGGTGAAAAGACAAGGGGCACCGAAATACGTGAGAAAAGAGGTCGTGGGCACTAAAAAAAGATAAGAAACTGGGCAAAGGTGCTGGAAACCGAGAAAAAAAATTCAACTCGGTACTCACTGAAGTGAGTGAAAGAGAGCGCATTTCCTCGTCGACGAAAACGTGAAGTCACAGACGGTCAGACAGACGGACGGACGGACATGGCGAGCACAATAGCGCCTTTTTTCCATAAATGAGAAAATGCGCTTAAAATGCTATGGGCATGGAACGCCGGAAATATAGATTGTGGTTCTGCAGCACAGGATAAAAAGCGGATGCAAGGTGAGAGGATGAAAGATTGAGACACTGACATTCATACAGAGAATAATATTAAAAGTAAATATTTTTTAATGAGGATTAAAAATGAAATGCGGATGAATGAAATGAAACTATGAAAATAAATTCAACGAATGATGGCATATTTAACTTAGAGGTCCACAAGGTAACCAGATTCGTGTCGGGTTAAAAATTAATGTTTAACTACATATATTTTGCTGATTCATTATTTAATTTATTAATTCTGCATCCAAATTTCATCATTATTTGTAAATTTATATCAATAAATGGTTAGAATAATTCATAGATAGTAAACGCTCAGTTTGAACTCACGCATTTGCCAGATAAAGTGAAAATAATAAAAAGATAAATGACTGCCGTAATAGTGAATGAGCTTGGCTAAATCAAGTAAAAAGTTAAATTCGCCGATGATGCTTTGCATCGTGTACTCATGATTGCGCCGCACAATATTCATCTTTCCATTTTAAGGATAACTTTAAAAAACCTGAAAGTATTTGTGTCCTTGGGCTTTTGTTCTGCCTTTGTTCGGCTCCATTAACTCACCACCGGTTACTCCATTGTAATATTCAGGTAGGAATACCATTATAAATAGTTTATGCTCTGCAATCCTTATAACGTGATTGTCTTCTTTGAGCTGCAGGTAGGAATAACATTGTTGTACTTCTCTGAATCATAAATAAATAAAATAGATCACATAAATCTCTTCTTATAAAGGTACTTCAAGAGTACAATACCAATCTTGTCAAGAGCCAGGCCATTCCTGGAATGACCATAGACACGGGCCTTCATTTTATTTCTTAAAAAGAATATCTTTTTATCCTTTCACTTTTATTTTAAAGTTCGTTTATTGGGAGATGAAAATCCCATAATTATACGTGTGTGCAGCTCATAAATTGTACTTAATTATATTATTGTAATTGTACTACTTATACATAAATTGTACTTAATTCATATCGTTGTATGTAAAGTTTTAAAGAGCGATGTTGTGCATGGTCGCGTGCTGTGAGAAGTCATTATTTGTCGTAGCGGCGACTTTAGTGCAGTTGCCGGGATTGTTGAGGCTCGGCTTGGTCTCCAGAAAATTATAAGTTGCCACGGCAAGTGTGGCGACTTTAGTGTAGTTGCCGGTAGTGTTGAGGCTCGGCTTGGTCTTCAAAAAATCATAAGTTGCCACGGCAAGTGTGGCGACTTTAGTGTAGTTGCCGGTAGTGTTTAGGCTCGGCTTGGTCTCCAGAAAATCATAAGTTGCCACGGCAAGTGTGGCGACTTTAGTGTAGTTGCCGGGAGTGTTGAGGCTCGGCTTGGTCTCCAGAAAATCATAAGTTGCCGCGGCAAGTGTGGCGACTTTAGTGTAGTTGCCGGTAGTGTTGAGGCTCGGCTTGCTTCTCAGCAAAAGACGCCAATTTAACAAGAGTCTAAGTTTGTAGACGTTATTGAGCCGAGCCTTTGAATTGAGAAAAAAACTTATCCGTATTGCATTGAGGAATTCAATGAGAACTTCGGTGAAACTTTTGTTGACGAAAGCAGCAAAGAAAACGGATTTATTTCTTACAGATTTCAAGGTAAATTTCAAATGTAAAATACTTTATTATTTAATGCGTTATATAATGTTAACTGCCAAGGTTCGAGTCCGTACGATAAGGTTAAGATCAGTTTAAACAGTTACACATAACATTTTGAGATTTTCCCCAGCTGTAACCTTTTTTTCTGTTATTATTTCTTTGTATGAAAAATAATTTCATAAATTAAATTATTTCCATCACGAATCACAATGTCTCCTTTCTGCCAGCAATTTTAAGCAGTTGTTATTAAAAAAATTTACTAGCGATATAAAGACAATATTTATTTGCCCAAAACAATTGAGCGAATTATTGAGCTTTGATTGGGCCTTGAGCTAAACAATTTAAATAAATTGTCGTCAACATGAAATTCAATTGGTGGAATCAAAGTTTTAATAATTTGAATCCGACGAATAGCAGCCGTTTCATAAAATTTTCTCTGAATCTGAAATTGTTCTTTGTATCCTAATGTGTGAGTGTACAGACTTAGAACCTTGGCAGTTAACACTATCAGGAAACCCTAATTACCAGTAACCTGGGTAGGAAAAGTAGCGAGGTTGACTATTTGAAAGTTAAGTATTTATATTTTAAAATAAATAGATCAGACATTGAGCCAGAAAATTTAGATCTGAGAAGTCTTAGCAATCGCTATAGACTTAAAGTTACCTCTAGAAGCGGTGTCAAAATATCCCTCCAATAGACCGGAATGATCGTTAAATCAATAAAATTGCCAACTCAAAAAAATAATGGTTAATTTGTTCCAAACATAAGCATTCAAGCAGCACGAGCAGAAAGTCGACGTGGCGCTAATGGGCCAATTATCCGGGCTAAATTGGGTCAGGATATTCTAATAATGGCATGAAGTGCATCACTATCGGGACAAAGTTCCACTCATTTTCATGAGTCAAGTTGCCTTGCTCTAAACGTGGACTCGAAGTTAAATTGATTTGATTGCCATTAATATATACTGATAATTAATACCGCGTCTATTTATTTTATTTACTGTTGTTATGTTGGCCTTGAAAGCAACGTTAATTAGAAGCCATTGTAATTGAATAAAAGCCTGTATGTTTTGTTATCACAACTTTGAAATTATAACTTTCTGGTTAATAACGTTAGCATGGGAACCCACGTTAATTAAAAGTCATTTGAATTGACAAAACGTTTGTACGTATTTATATCATTAATTATCAATTGTAATTGTGCATTGAGCATGCATTTATACTTGAATTGGAGATTTTTTATGTTAGTTATACTTTAATGTAAGCAAGCATCGAGACTTAGTAGTATGACGTCAGTATGCAGTCAGTTTTCATGGACTAGGATATACCTTTTTTGAACGAGCGCCGACAGTTTATATAAGTTGATGATAACTTCATAACCTTAAGTTTCACATGATGCATTTAAATTACCCACTTTCAATCTTGCTTCAAGTTATAACTATTTTATAATAATAACTCTCATAATAATTTTGGACATAATTTTAAGGCACAATTTAACTTATAGTCAGTGATCGTTGAACTCGTTTGTTTACAGTTATTTCAATATTTTTGATAGGTACTTAAATTAAATTTTCGATGTGAGTTCCGTGGACTTTTATGAGTGCGTTTAATTATTGGGTACTTAAATCTTCTATATACATTCCGTAGACTTTTACTACCTTCCTTAATTAGAGTACTAATAATATAATTAAATCTTCGATGTACATTTCATGGGGATTTATATCACACGCATACATCTTGCATGTAGTGCATAACTTGCTTAATGAGTAACAAGAACTGTGCCGATATAACGCAAAAGAACAATGATCGAACAGCAAAGTTTTTCCTACTAAACGGATTAAGAATATTTGATTGCCAACGAGCCAATTTGCGCAATGTAAGCAGATAAAGAAGGATGACTATAATCTTATCAGTTCATTTAATTGATGATTGAATAAATCAGCGCTAATCTGAAGAAACAGATATACATGAGTTGGCTGGGTAATTTTAGATAATTGAGTGAGAAGTGCAAATTTTGCAGATAATTGTAGGCACCTTTGCAAAATTCAAGTTTGAGGGAATTAATTATCAATAATTTAATCGTGATATACTTTGTGTTGGTGNCTCCATGGTGAGCCGTTGAAGTGTTTACGGGCCCAATGTAACAACACAGCTGATTAATTGAACATCGGATGTATTAACAGTTTTCAATGCTGATAAACTTTATTAACCATTAACTACGTTGACATTAACCAATACGTGGTCATTAGTTGTATTCATTCGATGTCATCACCGGCATTTTAGGTGTTCATGTGAGTTGGGTATGACAGGTTCATTTTACAACCCGAATTGTGATTGGCATAGATATCATTGATAAAATGGTAATTAGCTGGCAATTTTACTAGTATTATTGAATAAAAATTGTGATAGGCAGGAAACCGCAGCGTTTTGCCGCCGCAACAGCGGCGCGGTGGTGCCGGGGAGACCATATTAGCGCGGTTATTAGGGTCACGCGTTGGCGTTAAATCGACCACTGCGGCAGGAAAAAGCTTTCATACAACCTATTCCCCTTGCCACCATGCATGACTACTTTCATTAACTATAAAATACGCAGTCTTTATGCTCATTTCATTCTATCTCTCCTGATTTTCCAACATCATCACCGAGAACCAGCCGCTCAACACAGCTATGTAAAGAATTCGATTAGTGAAAATTGTCTTTCGAGTTCAGATTGACCGCTCACAGACTTTCCAGACCTTCAATGACATAAATACAATGACATAAATACACCTCACGTACAATACACCATTGCCTTCAGTGACATAAATACACCTCTAATGTAACCAACCGCCATAGCCGTAGTCCAGCCACTTTTGTCACGTACCCAGCCACCTGCTGGCAAAGTAGATAAAAAATCTAACGTCACTTGAAACGTCACTTGAAACGTCACTTAAATCATGTAAGTTCGAAACTCTCATAAGTCCATCAGTCCACTAAGCCAACAAAAAATAGTTCAATTCAGGGTAAACATGTGATACGGACGAAATTCAAAGTAAGTTTTAAGTTTGATGCAGAAGTCGGGGGCATTTTTATGATAGAAGTGGAAGTCAGGGTAAGTTCGTGATGAAGCAATCTAAGTTTGGTCAGTAATTCCAATTAAGAAGATTTTATGAAACCGGCCGTGAGGTTTAGGTGTTGAATATCCGAAAACTCGTATTATTCACAATAAGCGAATATTTATGGCCGTTAATTTCAGGTAAAAATTTGACACGTATTAGCCTTCGCTGAAATTTTACAGGAAACTGTGTTGGGCGCAAAGAAAATGAAGCATAAGGTCAAGTAATACATTTCTTAATCAAGATGAACGTGTTTTGTTATTGGTTCCTGAAATACTATTTTCATATTATGTACATTTGTTTTCCTTACATGTGAGCGACAATTTTTGAGAACGTATTTAAATTCTTATGTGTGCCTCATTCAAGCGTCATTTCATGGTGGGAAACAATCGATGTACGAAAAGCCAGTAGAAACTTTTATTATAATCTAAATTTATGCAAAGTTTTTTAGCTGCATGCCCTAAAAATATAAAAAAAAAACAATTTTTTTAAACCAGAAAATATTACAAGCAATTTAAGAGATGTTATCGCGTGAAGCCGCCCCTGACGAACCCATCTGATGCGCTTGACATTAATAGGGAGTTAAAGCAGGGAGCTGTTAATAGGGAGTTAAAGCAGGGAGCTGTTAATAGGGAGTTAAATGCCTTTGATGGCAAAGGAGCAATTCTCTCATTTTCTGTCACTCGATGTTTCTTATTGGCGTCTCAACGACCTTTATTGGTTGTAGCCTTGATTGGCCCTTGATTGGCGCTGGCCTTGATTGGCTCTGGCTTTGATTGGCTCTGGCTTTGATTGGCTCTGGCTTTGATTGGCACTTGTCTTGATTGGCTCTGGCCTTGATTGGCTATGGCCATGATTGGCTCTGGCCTTGATAGGCTCTTGCTTTGATTGGCTCTGGCCTTGATTGGCTCTGGCCTTGATTGGCTCTTGCCTTGATTGGCTCTGGCCGTGATTGGCTCTGGCCTTGATTGGCTCTGGCCTTGATTGGCTCTGGCCTTGATTGACACTTGCCTTGATTGGCTCTGGCCTTGATTGGCTCTTGCCTTGATTGGCTCTTGCCTTGATTGGCTCTTGCCTTGATTGGCTCTTGCCTTGATTGGCTCTAGCCTTGATTGACTCTGGCCTTGATTGGCTCTTGCCTTGATTGGCTCTTGCTTAGATTGGCTCTTGCCTTGATTGGTTCTTTCCTTGATTGGCTCTGGCCTTGATTGTCTCTGGCCTTGAATGGCTCTGGCCTTGATTGGCATACAGATGCCACAGTCCCTCAGCGCGAGTCGACGCTCCTAGCGTGAAGAGATGACAAGAGGAGGCTCAGCTCACAGGCCGCTTGTCTTGCATGTTCAAGTGATGATGAACTAGCAGATCCAGCAGCGTAGTCGGTCGATGTGTGTTTTAAAAACGTTCAGAAATAACGTATATTGATGTGATTCGTCCATTAAAGACATGAATATTTGCATATACATGTTCGTTAACATGTTACATGTCAATTGTGGTCCGTACAAGTTGATATTGAAATAAGGGAAACTCTGGATGTTCACTGATGCAACATTGCTGTTAGTATCAATATAATATCCTTAGGCGTCATGTTGTTTTTACGCTGAGACAACAGCAGCAGTTAGTGAAAATATTGAATACTAACCGCGACTAATTATCTTTCTTTACTGGCCTCGTGTAAAGTGTTACTGGATCTTTCAGTAGCCAGTAGCGTTTAAAATCAGATACTTAAAGCGTTTCTTGAACACCGCAAGAATTAACGCGCGCATTGCCTTCGACGCAAAATGACCAGGCAGCATTATGATGGTTATTTGACCAGCTACATAGCATTCTTGATAATTCCGTCTAAAATATATTGTGTTCAGCCCGAGACATTAACAATAAATATACGAGGACCTTCCTTCCGCCGAATAGGTCAGCATCTGCTAAGATAAGTGGCAGTCAGCCACTGACATTTTTGGTTTGGAAATGACAAACTTCTAGCAGCGTGAACGTGTGCATATCTGAACACATAACTACGAAATGTGGCTGTGGAACACACGAAAAAAGGGCGTGTGGTAACAGCAGACCGAGAGCTAATGGCAGTGGATACTGAAAAACGATCGAGAATTTGAGGGCATAAGACATTTAACCAAGAATTAAGGCAACGTGGGAACGCGAGAATTAAGGCATAAGTGAGAAATAAAGTGAAAATTAAGACATAAGTGAGAAATTAAGGCATAAGTGCAACGCGGAAAAAAGTGCATACGACACAGAAATTCGGGGGTGAAAAGTCAAAGCGTGCCGAAACACGTGAGGAAAGTGGTCATTGACACTAAAAAAGACAATAAGAAGGGACAACAGTGCTGGAAACCGAGGGAGGGAAAAATGGCTAAGGGCATGGAACGCCGGCAATATAAATTGTGGTTCTGCAGCACATGATAAAAAGTGAATGCAAGGTTAGAGGATAAAAGATTGAGACACTGACATTCATACAAAGAATAATATTAAGTAAATATTTTGTAATGTGGATTAAAAATGAAATGCCGATGAAGGAAACGAAACTATGAAAATAAATTCAAAGAATGATGGCATATTTAACTTAGAGGTCCACAAGGTAACCAGATTCGTGTCGGGTTAAAAATTAATGTTTAACTACATATATTTTGCTGATTCATTATTTAATTTATTAATTCTGCATCCAAATTTCATCATTATTTGTAAATTTATATCAATAAATGGTTAGAATAATTCATAGATAGTAAACGCTCAGTTTGAACTCACGCATTTGCCAGATAAAGTGAAAATAATAAAAAGATAAATGACTGCCGTAATAGTGAATGAGCTTGGCTAAATCAAGTAAAAAGTTAAATTTGCCGATGATGCTTTGCATCGTGTACTCATGATTGCGCCGCACAATATTCATCTTTACATTTTAAGGATAACTTAAAAAAAACTTGAAAGTATTTGTGTGATTGGTCTTTTATTACGCCTTTGTTTGGCTCTATTAACTGACCACCGGTTACCCCAGTATTATATTCAGGTAGGAATACAATTATAAATAGTTTGTGTACTGTAATCCTTATAACGTGATTGTCTTCTTTGAGCTGCAGGTAGGAATAACATTGTTGTACTTCTCTAAATCATACATAAATAAAATAGATCACATAAATCGTTTCTTATAAAAGTTACGTGAAGAGTACAATGCCAAACTTGTCAAGAGCCAGGCCATTCCTGGAACAACCATAGACACGGGCCTTTATTTTATTACTCAAAGTTCGTTTATAGGGTGATAAAAATCCCGAAATTATACGTGTGTGCAGCTCATAAATTGTACTTAATTATATTATTGTAATTGTACTACTTATACATAAATTGTACTTAATTCATATCGTTGTATTTAAAGTTTTAAAGAGCGATGTTGCGCATGATCACGTGCAGTGAGAAGTCATTATTTGTCGTAGCGGCAACTTTAGTGTAGATGCCGGTAGTGTTGAGGTTCGGCTTGGTCTTCAGAAAATCATAAGTTGCCACGGCAGGTATGGCGACTTTAGTGTAGTTGCCGGGAGTGTTGAGGCTGGGCTTGGTCTCCAGAAAATCATAAGTTGCCACGGCAAGTATGGCGACTTTAGTGTAGTTGCCGGGAGTGTTGAGGTTCGGCTTGGTCTTCAGAAAATCATAAGTTGCCGCGGCAAGTGTGGCGACTTTAGTGTAGTTGCCGGTAGTGTTGAGGCTCGGCTTGGTCTTCAAAAAATCATAAGTTGCCACGGCAAGTGTGGCGACTATGGCGACTTTAGTGTAGTTGCCGGGAGTGTTGAGGCTCGGCTTGGTCTCCAGAAAATCATAAGTTGCCACGGCAAGTGTAGCGACTTTAGTGTAGTTGCCGGGAATGTTGAGGTTCGGCTTGTTCTTCAGAAAATCATTAGTAGCCACGGCAAGTGTGGCGACTTTAGTGTAGTTGCCGCGAGTGTTGAGGCTCGGCTTGGTATTCAGAAAATCATAAGTTGCCACGGCAAGCATGGCGACTTTAGTGCAGTTGCCGGTATTGTTGAGGCTCGGCTTGGTCTCCAGAAAATCATAAGTTGCCACGGCAAGTGTGGCGACTTTAGTGTAGTTGCCGGTAGTGTTGAGGCTCGGCTTGTTTTTCAGAAAATCATAAGTTGCCGCGGCAAGTGTGGCGACTTTAGTGTAGTTGCCGGGAGTGTTGAGGCTCGGCTTGTTCTTCAAAAAATCATAAGTTGCCACGGCAAGTATGGCGACTTTAGTGTAGTTGCCGGGAGTGTTGAGGCTCGGCTTTGTCTTCAGAAAATCATAAGTTGCCAGCGGCAAGTGTGGCGACTTTAGTGTAGTTGCCGGGAGTGTTGAGGCTCGGCTTTGTCTTCAGAAAATCATAAGTTGCCACGGCAAGTATGGCGACTTTAGTGTAGTTGCCGGGAGTGTTAGTGCTCAGCTTCCTTCTCAGCAAAAGACGCCAATTTAACAAGAGACTAAGTTTGCAGACGTTATTGAGCCGAGCCTTTGGATTGAACCAAAAACTTATCCGTATTGCATTGAGGAATTCAATGAGAGCTCCGGTGAAACTTTTGTTGACGAAAGCAGTAAAGAAAACGGATTTATTTTGCACGGATTTCGAGGTAAGTGTTCATTGTAACATACTTTATTATTTAATGCGTTATATTCTATAATATTTTCCATGCTTCAATGTATGTAATGTATACTTTAATGTACTACTTCTTATACTTAATTTATTTAACTTTTTTATTAAATAATGATATCATAGGATATCATTATTGGTGTGTTATCTGATAGCATAACACACCAATATCCTGTGCATAGGATATCATTATCATATCATGGTGTGTTATAATAAATAATAATCATGCAACTATAGCTTTCTTTCCATTAATAAATATTACGAAAAAGAGACGGCAATTTTATTGATTTAACGATCATTCCGGTCTATTGGAGAGATATTTCGTCATCGTTTTTATTGGTAACTTTAAATCTATAGCGATTGCTAAGGCTTCTAAGATCGAAATTTTCAGGCTCAGTGTCTTATATATTTATTTTAAGATATAAATAATTAACTTTCAAATAGTCAACCTCGCTACTTTTCCTACCGAGGTAACTGGTAATTGGGTTTTCCTGATAGTGCTATCTGCCAAGGTTCGAGTCCGTACGATAGGGTTAAGATCAGTTTTAAAGTTTAAACGGTTACACATAACATTTTGAGCTTTTCCTCAGCTGTAACCGGTTTTTTACTGTTATTAATTCTTTATATGCAAAATAATTTTATAGATTAAATTATTTCTATCACGAATCACCATGCCTCCTTTCTGCCAGCAATTTAAAGCAGTTGTTACTAAGAAAATGTACTAGCGATATTAAGACAATATTTATTTGCACAAAACAATTGAGCGAAATAATGAACCTTGATTGAGCCTTGAGCGAAACAATAAAAATAAACTGTCGTCAACATGAAATTCAATTCATGAATTCAAAGTTTTACAAATTAAAATCAGACGAATATTAACCGTTTTCAAAAATTAACTCCGAATCAGAAATTGTTCTCTGTATCCTAATGAGTGAAGGTACACTCAGAAAAATAATGGGTCATTTATTCCAAATATAAACACTCTTTCAAGCAGCGCGAGCAGAGAGTCAACGTAGTAGCACTGATGCGTCAATTATCCGGACAAAATTTGGTCAGGATACTCATATAATGGCCAAAATGCATCGCAATTGGCACAAAGTTCCACTCATTTTTATGAGTCAAGTTTCCTTGCAATAATCATGGAGCCGAAGTTAAATTGATTTGATTGCCATTAATATATACTGATAATTAATACCGCGTCTATTTATTTTATTTACTGTTGTTATGTTGGCCTTGAAAGCAACGTTAATTAGAAGCCATTGTAATTGAATAAAAGCCTGTATGTTTTGTTATCACAACTTTGAAATTATAACTTTCTGGTTAATAACGTTAGCATGGGAACCCACGTTAATTAAAAGTCATTTGAATTGACAAAACGTTTGTACGTATTTATATCATTAATTATCAATTGTAATTGTGCATTGAGCATGCATTTATACTTGAATTGGAGATTTTTTATGTTAGTTACATTTTAATGAAAGCAAGCATCAAGACTTAGTAGTATGACGTCAGTATGCAGTCAGTTTTCATGGACTAGGATATACCTTTTTTGAACGAGCGCCGACAGTTTATATTAGATGTTGACAACTTCATAACCTTAAGTTTCACATGATGCATTTAAATTACCCACTTTCAATCTTGCTTCAAGTTATAACTATTTTATAATAATAACTCTCATAATAATTTTGGACATAATTTTAAGGCACAATTTAACTTATAGTCAGTGATCGTTGAACTCGTTTGTTTACAGTTATTTCAATATTTTTGATAGGTACTTAAATTAAATTTTCGATGTGAGTTCCGTGGACTTTTATGAGTGCGTTTAATTATTGGGTACTTAAATCTTCGATATACATTCCGTCGACTTTTAGTACCTTCCTTAATTAGAGTACTAATAATGTAATTAAATTTTCGATGTGCATTTCATGGGGATTTAGATCACACGCATACATCTTGCATGTAGTGCATAACTTGTTTAATAAGTAACAAGAGCTGTGCCGATATAACGCTAAAGAACAATAATCGAACAGCAAAGTTTTTTCTCACCAAAAGGAATAAGGAATTTTTGACGGTCAACGAGCCAATATGCGCAATGCAAGCAGATAAAGAAGGATGACTATAATCTTATCAGTTCAATTAATTGAACTGATAAGATGATTAATTTCAATTGATTGAATAAATCAGCGCTAATCAGAAGAAGCAGATATACGTGAGTTGGCTGGCTAATTTCAGATAATTGAGTATGAGGTGCAAATTTCGCAGAGAACTGTAGGCACCTTTGCAAAATTCAAATATCAGAGATTTAATTATCGTTTTTTTAATCGTGATATACTTTGTGTTATTGATGTAGGCGCTGCGATGCATGCAGGCTGTGATGAAAAAGTTCTTCATTATATGTATAATGATCAATAATTTTATTATGCTCTATAATAATAAATATAACAATATAATGTTCACTAATTTGTATAATGCTCTACAATAACATGTATACCAATATAATGTTCACTAATTTGTATTATGTTCTACAATAACAAGTATAACAATATAATGTTCGCTAATTTATATTATGCTCTACAATAACATGTATACCAATATAATGCTCACTAATTTGTATTATTTTCTATAATAACAAGTACAACAATAAAATGTTCACAAATTGTAATTATGCTCTACAATAACAAGTACAACAATAAATTGATCAATAATATATGTATAATGTACAAGTCTCCCCCAACATTCTTCTTCAGACAAAGCGCACTAAATGTAATACAAGCCTCGCCATGCAGTCATACAGACCACACAATCATCGCCATGCAGTCACACAGACCACACAAGCACCGCCATGCAATCATACAGACCACACAAACCTCGCCATGCAGTCATACAGACCACACAAGCTCTGCCATGCAGTCATACAGACCACACAAGCACCGCCATGCAGTCATACAGACCACACAAGCACCGTCATGTAGTCACACAGACCACACAATCTCCGCCATGCAGTCACACAGACCACACAAAGAGTCAGCACACAAATGTCACCACCAAGTTCCGTCATTCAATTTGCGTTATTGTTAGGGACCGCCTGTAGATATAATAATTTTATCGATAGTTAGGTTGCGTGTTTGTCATTTTGTTTCTGAGTTACTATTACGTGACCTCGTTTAGACCCGCCCTGTAACTTGTCATTGCTATGAGATCCACCACAGAGGTTAGTACTTGCATTATTTATCGTGTTGATCTTCGTGTTGACATAGTGGTGGATTATTTGGTTATATTTAATATTATTATTTATATTAGTTTTTATTTGTGTTATATTCATTTGTTAGAGTTCCGTTAATTCAAGTCCTTAATTTGTATTTATTTGTGTTTTTTCAGCGGGCTCCGAACTTAGGACGTTCTTACGAGTTGAATGTGAAAGCTTGCTAGACACACGGTTTATAGTTTTCATAGTTTTGTTTTCTTGTATTTATCGTTCTTTTGTTATTATAGTTCTTAACTTATCAGTTTTTATTCATCCTTTTTATTTACGATCATTGGCCAAGTGTTCGGGGACAGAGAGTGTTTATTTATTTATTAATTAGTCCCCAACATAATGGTGCCGTGCCTGTAGTTTTCGTACCTACGCCTACAGCATTATTTCATAAATAACATTCATTGATGACCGCCATACTCATTTAAATGAATGGGCCTAATTGTCTCAAAAGTGACACACTTTCTACTCGAAGCGCGAGCAGAGAGCGGACGTGGCACTGATGCCTGGCTAGACTGGATTAGGATGACGCACTCAATGGAGGAAAGTAAATCGTGTTTTGGACTAAGTTGCACTTATTACTTGGAGTGTAGGCTTATGAACTCCCATGAAGTTGCGTAGAAATTCTTACTCGCTACTTTAAATATTACCCTAATAATTTACCCTTTATTTTAAAAATTACCCTACTAATTTAGCCTCTACTCTAAAAATGACACTAATAATTTACCCTTTATTTTAAAAATTACCCTAATAATGTAACATTTACCCTAAAATTTATCCTAATAATTTACCCTTTATTCTGAAAATCACCCCAATAAGATACACTTTACTCCAAAAATTACCTTAATAATTTACCCTCTACTCTAAAAATTACCCTAATAATTTACCCTTTATTCTAAAAATTCCCCTAATAATTTACCCTTTACTCTAAAAATTACCCCAATAATTTACCCTTCACGATATTTACCCTTACTATATGTGGAAGATCATGCGAAGTTGATAAGTTAGTTCATATTCTGAATTCCGATGAATTTCAATGCTGAATTGTAATGCGTTGAAAAATCCCCCGTATGTATATTTCTCGAATTTTGTTTTGCTAAGCCCGACTCCTATGTAAATTGTGGGTTGGAAGAGGTCATTCATGAGTGTGCATACATTAGATTTATTATTGTTTATTGGATTAGGGATAACAGAAATGACGTAATTCGGAGTAACAGGATTCGGAATAACTGGATATTCAATAACAGGATTCAGAATAACGGGATTCAGAATAACTGGATATGCAATAACAGGATTCGGAATAAAGGGATTCAGAATAACTGGATATGCAATAACAGGATTCAGAATAACGGGATTCGGGATAACAGAATTTTAAAATTACAAGAATTATCGATCCAAGACATTACAAGTCTAACCTGCTTTCATTTTATATAAAAAATTTTTGTTCTTAAATTTCCACCATGATCGGGGGTGGGGGGTATTATTATTATACCTACTATTATATATGATTAATATATATATATATATATATATATTACAGCATGTTTTATACCCTTTTGCTAACTTTATAAATGTTAGTGAACATAATATATTTTGTAAATATCAGAACTTTTTTACATTATAAATGTTTGTGAAAATTAAATTAATCAATAATTTAATGATAATCAAAATTAATTAAATTTTACATTTTTCTGAAGATTAAAAAATATATCGAACATTACACATGTATGTAAGCGAACATAAAACATTATGTCAGTAAAAATTAAACCCCCTAGAGGGGGTTCTCCCCGAGAAGTGACACAAGTTCTAGAGTTCTCCCCCCTCCTATCTCCCCTAGAGGGGTAGATGGGAGGGGGGGCTCATTTTCTCCCCCCTCCTATCTCCCCTAGAGGGGTAGATGGGAGGAGGGGGGGCTCATTTTCTCCCCCCTCCTATCTCCCCTAGAGGGGACAGATAGGAGGGAGGGGGGGGGCTCATTCAGCGCCCCGGCGCCCCAGTGGTGGTGCAGCGCCCAGTTGCTCCTGAGCTGCTGACGGCGGCGGTGTGCGCGGCGTCCCGTGACGTCAGTGCGGCGCCGTCCGCCGTCCAGTGAGGATGTGTGTGCGAGTGTCGCGACTAAATGCGTTCCCTCCTTTAAAATAATAGAGCTGAAGTGATATACTTTTTATTTTTGCCCGCTATTATTATCAACTTATGCGTAAAGTGCCCTCGAAGTTTGTTTGAACCAACGCCACGATAATTGCTTCAGAGAAAATTCAGTATTCATATGCATTCGTGATTTTATAGAATTTATACAGTTATGAAAATTTCATTAATTCGTGTATCATGATAATTTTTTGACGCAGGAAGGATCTCATGGCAATGAATTTATCACAGTTTTGTTTTATTCAGTAAAAACCAATTTGCTAACATTTAACAATTTTTTTGAATGACACCGTTTAAGGTTAAAAATTTCTCATTTGAAAAAATGTGTTTTTCACGTTCTTCCGTCCATTATTGCATTATAATGGTATATACTTATAGCAAGCCTGATGAATGTATATAGCTAGCCTTATGAACGTATATAGCAAGTCTCATGAATAGAAAATACCCATTCAGAAAAAAGGACATGTTTATAGTCTGAAGAAATTATTATCTAAACAATATAAAGATGTACGTGAACTGGATTAATACGAATATTTGTATAAAGATTTGAATGAGCATCGGTGTAGGTTGTACGACCGTACTGAAGTTTACACTGCAAAACTATTATATAATTTTGAGCAAATTTTTAATTGAATATTTATTTTAACTAATTAAATTTAATTTAATAAAATTTTTTAATTGAATAGAAAATGGTTTATGCAGTATTTCAGGTACGTCAGAATATTACTAATAACATACAACGGATTCATATTTGTTCATATCATGTCATTGTTTATTTTCCATGCATTCACCTATTTCATGTTATTCATTATTGCACATTCATCCGAGCATTACGTATTTATTTAGTTTTTGCATATTCATCGCTTGAAAGCAGATGGATATTTGACGGATATTAAGCTTTAACATGAACCTAAAAACCTGAAAAGCCAAAATTTTCTATTTATGACCCAGACGCTCCCTTTAACATTAAAGTATTCTGGTAGGTATAGTATAGGGCATGTGGGACTCGTGGTTGTCAATTAAATGTTTAATTAACGCCTCGACAATTACTTTAATTACTTGCCTCGACAGAATTGATGAAATTAAGTTTTTTTTAAGGTAGGAAAGCCATGTGAACTATGGGACGAGTGAATATCAATTAAGTGTTCAATAACGCAACCTTTTTGTAAGTTCAAGTTAATTTTTTTGGTAAGATTTCTGTTTATTTAACAAGCTATTTTGCTAATTTGAATGTGTAATTATTGAATGTTTCAACGCGTTGTTGCTGTGAATTCTGTGAGTGAATCTCCTAACTTTCATGTTAGAGATGAAGTTGAATGTTAGTGTGACTCATTAATGTATTATTACACATAATTCAGTACACATCACACATAACCGAAGATAATTCATGAGCATCACACAGAAAAATAAATTGCCTCTTTGTTTAAATATTTGTTGTGGTGATTTTATGCGAGAGACTCGAGAAACATTCGGTGAATATTTTTTAAAGTTCATCGCTTGGGAATAAAAAATCCCGGTTAAATGAACTCTCAAATCAAAAATACGATAAGAATTTCGTGTCAGAGATAATAATAATAAATTGCCATATTTCCATCAAATAACAATGAAATTTCTTGCTATATTATTTGTTATGAAATTCTCAGCAATTAAAAGTTGTTTGATTGAAAACTTTTATTGCCATCTGCGCCCTCAAATGAACAACTACAAGTTTTTTTTCAAATCATTCTTCAATTCAATAGTTCAGCATTTCTGGCGGCTGCAACATAATTTCTTTATAACAACATAAATACCGAAAATTTTAATTTAGATCTCTACCGTGTGAAGTGATTCTTAAACTAAAAAAATTTAACTCAGTACTCACTGCAGTGAGTGACAGAGAGCGCATTTTCTCGTCGACGAAAACTTGAGGTCACGGACAGACGGACAGACAGACAGACGGACATGGCGAGCACAATAGTGCATTTTTTCCATAAATGAGAAAATGCGCTAACAATTGAAAGGTCGGTCATATTGTCCGTATAGAACACACTTTTTAACCTACAGCACTAGCAGAGAGAAAACGTTGACCTGATACGTCTCTGTGCCTGATCAAACTGAGTCAGTGTGACCCACACAAGGTAAAAAGTGCACCGCTTTAGGTATCACTCATTTCTTTGTGTGTAAAATTTTATTATATACATAACATAAAAATCTTAAATGGAGGTAATTGTGGATATTTTTAAATGGCGTTTCATTGATAATATTTAACGAAAAATGCTGGATTTTCTTTATTTTTTAAACAATCAGATTTTCTTTATTTATTGAATTTTCTTTATTTTTTGTATTTTGTATCTTCAATTTTATTATATACATAATATAAAATTTTTAAATGGAGGTAATTGTAGAGCTTCTCTTTGATACTTTTTAACGAATAATGCAGAATTTTCTTGATTTTTTTGTTTGATACAAAAAAAGTTTAAGCCCGATTAAAACACATTTGATCAGTTTTTCTTCAAGTAAACTGTTCGCGCTATTTTTCCATGTTTCTTTTCGTCGGTGGCGTCCCGTTGCTACAAAGAATCCTGTGAGAAAAACAGATCCTATCAATCCTGTCGAAATCCTGATTGTCACGAGAGCTGCGCACGAAGAAAAATGGGCAGGCAGGGGCCAGAAATTAATTGAGTCTGTATTAAAACTCTATAAATCCTATACCCTATATCGCATTACTCACGTAATTTGAAATAAATCTGTATGAAATTTCGTATTACATCTAATTATCTTTACAAAATCTCGTAATAAATCTGTTTCGAATCTAGCATTGTATTAGCATTAAATTTTGAATTCAAGTTGTATTTAATTACGTATTGAATAATTTTTCGTCTCGTTCTAAATCTTGCGTAAAATAAATCTGGGATTCATTCGGAAAACATCTAGATCGTCAACAAACAAAATTGAATTTATAAGCAAAACTAAGGGAGAAATTAATGAGTGATAAAACTTTTTATTTACGGATACTTATATGTATGCAGAAATAAATGAAATAAATTACCGGACATTCAATAATACGCCAACTTTATTAGGTTAGGGTTAGTTAGGGTTGGGTTTGTACTAAGCATTTCTTTATTTTGCTAGACACCATGCTGCTGAGGTTAGGTCCAGCCAGGTCAAGTTAGGTCCAGCCAGGTCAAGCCTTTCTTAAAATTTTACACACAAACACACATATATAAATTATCATTTATTTATAATTCCAAAATTATAAATAAAATGATATTAGAGATAAATTGGAATTATTGGAAATTATTATATTATTAATTGGAATCATAAATAAATTGAAAAAGTTATTTGTAATTCCACATATCCGGACTATGACTATTTTGTACCCAATGACCTTTCCAAAATTGTAAAAAATGTAGAAAGGTGTTTAGCAACGTGAAGAAGTGTTTTAGCTCGCCACACCCTAACTCTAATCATAACCTAACAAGGTTGGCGTTTTTAGAAAGTCCGGGAATGTAGTTCATTTATTTATGCGTCCGGTTTTTAAACACTAACTATAGTTACAAAGCACATAACCGGACGCGATTTTGTCTGGATATCTAACCTCTGTCTGAGGTTAGATATCCAGTCATTCAATAATACGTCAATGATATCCAACGTCGTTCAATAATACGTTAACTTTATTAGGTTAGGTTATATTATACCCCTGGTAACTGGGGTATATATACCAGGGGAATGTGAACTACCCCTTATATTATATTATAAGGGGTATATTATGTCGACCCAAATTCCATCACTCAATGCGCCATGTAACTTGATATTGAATGATTGATACCTTCGAAACGTTGTTAAATAAATAATAATGTCCATCGGTACGCTGATTTTCGATTTACCAGTTCAAACGAGAAATATTGTTCGATCTATTGAAAAAACAAATAAGAAAATTGCCAATATAACTAATTCTCTGGTCTTCAATGACACCTGCTTAAAGGGACAAATTTGCCGACCTATACTAATATATATATACGATTATACAAGATTTATTATAATATGGTATATTATATTAAATAATATTATATAAGATAATAATATTATATAAGATGGCAGAATTTTCTTGTTTATATGCGTACGATTAATGGCCAGAGAATGCATTAAAATGTTCAAGGAGTCGAACAATTCTTTAGATGACATTGGTACATCAAAAGGCAGATTTAGCAAATAATAATATATTAACGACGTTTCGAATGTAGCAACATTCATTTTCAAGTTAAGAGAAGCATTGAGTAGTGAAATTTTGTTGGACATAAGTACATAATACACGTAAATTTAATACAACACAAAATTTTCGAGCCAGAAACTCCCTTCGCAAACAATCTCAATTTTTTTATTTTTTTTCTCCGATAATAGGAGAAAATTAGTACTTAATCGTATAATAGTATAAAAAATATAACTCAGTACTCACTGCAGTGAGTGACAGAGAGCGCATTTTCTCGTCGACGAAAACGTGAAGTCACGGACGGACAGACGGACGGACGGACATGACGAGCACAATAGCGCCTTTTTCTCTANCAGGATAATGCTCTGTCAGGATAATGCTCTGTCAGGATAATGCTCTGTCAGGATAATGCTCTGTCAGGATAATGCTCTGTCAGGATAATGCTCTGTCAGGATAATGCTCTGTCAGGATAATGCTCTGTCAGGATAATGCTCTGCCACAATATTGCTCTGTCAGAATAATGCTCTGCCAGGATAACTCGTCTTGCTCAGAACCGAGTCATGCCTTCAATAGCCAGTAACTTTTCATACGACCGATGTGGCGATGTCTCTGGCCCGAGTGCAAGGCTGCCTCCGGTTTACCAATGATAACTTGGCCATGACGACTGTAATTCTCGGCCATAATTTTTATTTATGCGGTTGTTATTCCTCGCTGTCATCTTTGTCTTCATGTTTGCATTGCGTATTTTTCGTCTTTGATTTGGTTGCCTGACTGATAAATATGTTGGGCTGCTGCTATCTGATGTTAGGGAATAGTATAAATTTATTCATATTTTTAGCAACAATTTTTCCATTTCCATTTAGACTTTCAGTTCCGCAATTTAGGTTTGTATACTTTCAGGGTTTTAGTCATTCAAATTTTAGACTTTAGCTGGAGTGGACTGTACGCATAACGCAATTGTACATATCTGTTTTACTAAATCCATTGTGAATACTGAGTGTTTATCTCAACTGAAACCCTTTCCTGACTTTGAGATAGATAAAGAAAAAGTTCCCCAGCACTAACGTGTAATGTGTCCATATAGCATTTGATTTTAAGTATATGAATAATTGAGTGTGTTCTTATAGCAATTGATTAACTATATGAATAATTGAGCGTGTTCTTATAGCAATTGATTAACTATGTGCATAATTGAATGTGTTCTTATAGCACTTGATTAACTATATGAATGATTGAGTGTGTTCTTATAGCAATTGATTAACTATATGAATGATTCAGTGTGTTCTTAAAGCACTTGATTATCTATATGAATAATTGAGCGTGTTCTTATAGCAATTGATTAACTATATGAATAATTGAGCATGTTCTTATAGCAATTGATTATGTATATGAATAATTGAGCGTGTTCTTGTAGCAATTGATTAACTATATGAATAATTGAGCGTGTTCTTGTAGCAATTGATTAAAGTATATGAATAATTGAGCGTGTTCTTGTAGCAATTGATTACCTATATGAATAATTGAGTGTGTTCTTATAGCAGTTGATTAACTATATGAATAATTGAGTGTGTTCTTAAAGCACTTGATTAACTATGTGAATAATTGAATGTGTTTTTATAGCGTTTGATTTACTCATTTGATTAACTAGGTGAATAATTGAGTATGTTCTTGTACAATTTGATTAACTCATTTGATTAAGCAGCTGAATAATTGAGTGTGTTCTTAAAGCAGTTGAGCTGTGGGAACATTTGAGTGTATCTCTAATCCGGGTAATGAACTTTGTTTTTTTTTCGCCGAATATATCTGATTAGTTTAGCCTAATGAACCCATGCATTTTATTTCGCTTGATTGTCTCGTATAAATAATGCGGGATTAAAAAATCAGTTCTAATATTTAGAAAACATAGCAATTATCATGAAAATTTTCTCCATAATGGATCGTGTAAGCATGAATTTCACGATCCTTTATCATGAATTTTGAACGTGAACAGTACATGAATATCATACCCTGTAGCATGAATTTCAGCGAATCTTGAATAATTCATTTCGTCTCCAGGATTGAATTAAAATTATGAACAATTGAAAAAAAGAGCAAATCGCACGTGGTGGTGTAACAATATTGATAATAATACGCATTAAATAGTTTTTTACAATAATAAAAATTTTGCAGCAGGTTAAATTTACAGACTCTCAGCTCATTGTACAACCCTTCAATACGGTGTTAGATCTTGCAGACTAATACGATGTCAGATCTTGCAGGCTAACACGGTGTTAGATCTTGCAGACTAATACGATGTGAGATCTTGCAGACTAATACGGTGTGAGATCTTGCAGACTAACACGGTGTTAGATCTTGCAGGCTAACACGGTGTTAGATCTTGCAGACTAATACGGTGTCAGATCTTGCACACTAATACGGTGTCAGATCTTGCAGACTAATACGGTGTCAAATCTTGCTGACCAAAACGATGTTACATATTGCAGACTAATATGGTGTGAGATCTTGCAGACTAACACGGTGTAATATATTGCAGACTAATACGTTGTCAGATCTTGCAGACTAATACGGCGTTATATCTTAACAGTGTAGTCTGCTAACAGAACGCTTGACGATGTAGTCTGCTAACAGAGCAGTCTTCATTCACAGCAAGAAGACTGCCGATATCGGCAACTTTACTGCCGGTCGTAACCGTCATTGCAAATCAATGGCTGTACAGAACGCTCGTCCCTGCGAGCGTTCAATCTACGGCTTTGAGATAACTAGTGAACTAATCAAGAACTTAACTAGTGAACTAATCAAGAAAACTAGCAGCGCAGTGATTAGAAACAGATATTGCCTGCTTAAAAGTTGATTTTGTCTGGGTTGAAAAGATACTGGCAGCGTAAAAAGTGCACCTAAAATACATAATATAAGGTTTGCTATACTAACAACAAGTGGCGTTGAATCGATGACCAGGGCCTATACTTTCATGAAAAGTTAATAGCTCGTAAGTTCATCAGCTAATCATTGACGCCTTTCAAGCAAAATCCACCAATCATAGACAAGAAAATAGAGCGTAAGTTTTTACGTTCACTTAGCGAGTTTTGAAAGTATGGCCCCAGTTCTAGTCTCATTATTTCTACGTATTCACTGAAAGAAATGCGTGGGACCGTGTAATATTAGCGGCGAATTTTATACCCTTTAGTGAGTCATACTGACACAGTTTGATATGTCAAGCGGGTGTTTCAGTGATCCGGACAGAAAGCTTGTCACTATTTGGACAAATTTATTAATATGTTTTTCTGCTGAATAAGGTTTTTTTCTGCTGAATAAGGGTTTTTTCTGCTGAATAAGGGTTTTTTCTGCTGAATAAGAGTTTTTTCTGCTGAATAAGGGTTTTTTCTGCTGAATAAGGGTTTTTTCTGCTGAATAAGTTTTTTTCTGCTGAATAAGGGTTTTTTCTGCTTAATAATGGTATTTTAATAAACCGCTTAAGCTTAGTTCTGTACTACATTCATTAATCTGTTTATTCGTTATTTATTGTCGCATGTTCAAACATCTCATGATTATTTTGAAATTATTTTTTATCAATTTTTATGTTGAGATGTGTGCAATTTTTGTTACTGTTCAGATCAACTGTAGAATTTTCTGCCATGCAATCTTGAGGCTTGAGGCATGTCAGAATAAATCTTATAAATAAGCTCTTAGAAATCATTATAATTCTGATACAGACATCCCGTTTAATTAACATAAATAAATGAATTTCTCAGGTATTGTGAAGGTATCTCAGGTATTTCATTGTGATAATCGACGTTTTAATTCTTTTTTCGAATTTTCCTCCCGAATTTTTAGAAACAAAGACGATCAAACTATTAAAAGTTGAAAGTAAGTAATGTGTTATTTTTATTTTGTTCGTAAAATTAAGTGTCCAAAATTAAAGGAAAAAATTCTAAGTTGCGAAAAAAAATTCTTAGCTTAAACAAAACCACTTCTCTGGACTTTCAAGTACGTATTTGTATCCAGAAATAAACAATGTTCAAGGATACATAAATAAATATAAAACATTATTCATAAACATTCGTCGAATTGCACGTACTGCAGTCAGACGGCTTCTTTGTCTGCCGCTGAGCCTGTGAAGATCAAAGAGACAAATGCAGCTGTTGAGCAGGCTGTGCACTCAGAAAATTCAGAGGGCTATATTGGCCCTCTAAATAAAAGGTGTTTATTTAGAGTGTTTAAAGTATTTCCCATAAAAAAGTCACACAATTTCCCCATTCATAAAAGTGTTTCCCCAAATGGGGAAACATTTTTATGCACGTGTCGCTGGTACGCTCTTTCGTGGAGACAAACTACTGTAGGTCGAGTGAGTCATTGGTTATACTATACGTATATGTCTAGCAATGAGTCTTGTCATTCGTCTAGTCATACGTCTCTAGTCATATGCTAGTCATAGAATAGTCATAGGCTAGTCATAGGCTATGACTAGTCATGGGGCTATTCATATGGCTAGTCATAGGCTAGTCATATGTCTAGTCATATGTTTAGTCATATGTTCAGTCATATGTCTAGTCATAAGTCTAGTCATATGTCTAGTCATAAGTCTAGTCATATGTATAGTCACCTTTATAGGCATATATCTAGTCATATGTTCAGTTATATGTCTAGTCATATGTCTAGTCATATGTCTAGTCATATGTCTAGTCATAAGTCTAGTCACATGTCTAGTCATATGTCTGGTCATATGTCTGGTCATATGTCTAGTCATATGTATAGTCACCTGTATAGGCATATGTCTAGCCATATGTTCAGTTATATGTCTAGTCATATGTCTAGTTATATGCCTAGTCATAAATCTTGTTTACATTAACATACTCACACCAACAAATCAGATGTGTATGTATTTAACACGAATGCAGAAATTAGTACAGGTTGGCAGAATTTTTTCCCGTAAGCAGGTTTAATTGAAGGCCAGATAATTTGTTTTATTTACATTTTTTATTAGCTTCTTCAACATATTGAGCAATATTTTTCGTTTGCACTGGTAAATCGAAAATAAGGGCACCGATGGACATTTTTATTTCGTTAACGACGTTTCGCATGTTTCAATCATTCATTATCAAATTAAAAGACGCCTTGAGTGATGAAATTTGGATCGACATATCAATCGATATGTTGAAAAAAATACTAAGAAAATTGTCAGTAAAACCAATTCTCTGGTCTTCAATGAAACCTGTTTTTTCATGGTGCATGAAGCACATTAAATTTTCATCCAATAATGTTGTATATTTATACAAATTTTAACGGCAAACCGGTTTTTAACGTAATGCATGAAGCGCTTTAAATTTTCATACATTAATTGTGTATAATTATGCAATGTTTAACGGCTATTAATTATATTTATGCAAATTTTTTTACCAGTGGCAGGCAATTGACATTCAAGTGAGCAGGTCTACAAGCAACGTATAAAATAAAGTTCTTAAATTTTTGACTGATTTAAATTGAGCATTTTCAATTAAATTGTGAAAATTTTAGGTCATGTAATGGATATGCAATTGACAATCTCTTTTGAAAAGTGACGTTTTATTGATAAAATAATGTGTTTATGGTGAGAACTGAGGAAACAAGGAATTATTTGAGAAACTTCGGAATATTCCACGCCATACAAATATGTTAAGTGCATAATAAAAATTATTTAATTCCGCTGTAAAAAGAATATATTGAAGTGTTAGAAAAATATATCTGCAAGGCATTGGACATTTCAGTATGTTTCATTAGAAATTACAAACAGCATAAAAGTATTTCAGTAGCATCGATTATCACATAACCCATAAAGTGTTTGAACGTGAACAGTACTCGAAAATTGGGAAAGAAAATTGAACGAACAAAAAATAATTGCTAGTTTTATTCCATATAATTACATTTACCCAACATGAACATGAATGACGGTGCAAGTTACAAAATGGAAACGAAGGATTCATCAGCGTACATCATGACACAATGGCGTAAGGTGACAGTGGAAAAACAAAACATGAATGATCAATTAAATTTTGACTTCAATACTGAATCAAATTATGACACTAATAATGAATCTAATTGTGACTCCATTGATTACTCAAATAATGTGACTAAAAATGCATCGAATTGGGACTCTATTGATTACTCAAATTGTGACACTAATAATGAATCGAATTGTGACTCGAAAGATGGCTCAAACTGTGACACTTGTAAAGCTTCCGTGATTCATCGATACTCAGAACTGAGATTCCTTGAAGAAAGTAAAAGATCCGACAGACTGACACTAGGCATGCCCAGTGGCATTCCAGTCATTGACGTGGCACCTAGTGGCCCTGCATTTGATAGTAGTGCATCTAGTGACGCTTCTAGAGGTCCGGCACCCAGTGAAACTGCATCTAGTGCATGCAGTGACACTGCATCTAGTGCATGCAATGACAAAGCATCTAGTGCATGCAGTGACACTGCATCTAGTGCATGCAGTGACAAATCGTCTAGTGTAAGCAGTGACAAAGCATCTAGTGGATGCAGTGACAAAGCATCTAGTGGATGCAGTGACAAAACATCTAGTGCAAGCGGTGACAAAGCAACTAGTGGATGCAGTTGCACTGCATCTAGTGCATGCAATGACACTGCATCTAGTGCAAGCAGTGACAAAACATCTAGTGGATGCAGTGACACTGTACCCAGTGCATGCAATGACACTGCATCTAGTGGATGCATTGAAAGACAAAGGAAAAGCAGAAGTTGGATAACAGATTGGCAGAGCAGACATAGCTCCACAGCACATATATTGTTCAGAGCAAAAGCCATCGACAGATCAACGGTAGTCAACAGATCAACGGTAATGAACAGAGCAAACGCCATCAGCAGAGAAAAGGTCATCAACAGATCACTTGCTGTCAACAGATCAACTGACGTCAACATATTAACGGCAATCAACAGAGCAAAGACCATCAACAGTTCAACGGCCCTCAACATACTCCCTCTTCTCTGTTTCATCTTGGCGATCTGTGGTTCGCTTGCAGAAGGTGAGAATTTCACGATTGAGTGCGTGGTTGGGTGGAGCTGGTGCTCAATATTTATTTTTTCTCAATTCGGCTCTGGATCGGTCATATTAAATGCATCTGATAAACACTGTCTAAGTAAATTATTATAATTGACCTTCTCTATTCTGCTGTGAATAGGATATATAAAAAAATTGATCAGTACTTACTGCAGTGAGTGACAGAGAGCGCATTTTCTCGTCCATCCGTGACTTGAAGTCACGGACGGACAGTCACGGACGGACGGACATGACGAGCGCAATAGTGCCTTTTTTCCATGAATGAGAAAATGCGCTAAAATTTTCGCTTGAGAGCAAAGGCCAAATTCGCATTATCGTCCGGACTTTTCTCGGCCCAAGCGTTGCCAAAACAATCTGGGCCAGCGTCCACTAGCGGCTCCTTAGCATGATTAGATGAGGCCACAAAATTATTTCTTATTGTGGAAATGAGCCTTTAAAGTGAATAATTATTTATTTGATTATTATTTAGTCGATATTGAACCTGAACCAAGCTTAAGAAACTTGGATTACCGATACAAATAAAAACCGCACCTGTTACCATTTGAACCTAAGGTAACAGTTACCGTGGTAAAAGCATCCAATGCACTGAAGATCAGTGACTGCAACAGTCTCTACAAAGTAGTTACTGTTGTAGTGACAAAGTAGTAGTAGTAACAAAGTAGTAATTACAACAGTGCAGCAGTAATCTTCAATTACTGAGTTCAAATACTGCCGGAAGGTATTTATGAACTTTAACACTAAATGACTGCTAATTTCGCTTACTAGATGTGTTCATGCTACGAATTCATCGTAAAATTTGTATACCCATATTTCCATGCTTCGCTATACGTGAAATTCATCACCTGAAATAAGAAGTTTCAAGTAAATTATGCATACTCCAAACCATGACGATATTTTTGCACCAATCAATGCAATAATGTGTCTGTAAATAATCAATGCGTCAATATACACATTATTCACCGGCTACTCATACGTTTTTCAATGAATGTCCAGTGACATGAACGAGTTTTGACCTTAGCTGGGAAGCTATAAACTTGTTTCGTTTACGTGAAACTAACAAACGTTTATGCAGTTTTCTGCTTTGACTTCGATGACACGACAGGTTAACGATAAAACTTAGGTGCTTGTTAGGCGATGTTCGTCAATCCAATGTCCAGTTTTGTAGCGGAAATGAGACGGTTTTTTTGCAGGGAAGCAGAGAAAGCATTATTCTGCCAGAAAATAGCAAAGCATTATTGTGCCAGAATAATAATTTGTCAAGATAATGCTCCGTCAGGATAATGCTGAGCCAGAATAATGTTCTGCCAGAATAATGCTCTGTCAGGATAATGCTCTGCCAGAATAATGCTCTGCCAGGATAATGCTCTGTCAGGATAATGCTCTGCCAACAGAATAATGCTCTGTCAGGATAATGCTCTGTCAGGATAATGCTCTGCCAGTTAATGCTCTGTCAGAATTACGCTCTGTCAGAATAACGCTCTGTCAGAATAACGCTCTGTCAGGATAATGCTTTGTCAGGATAATGCTCTGTCAGGATAATACTCTGTCTGGATAATGCTCTGTCAGGATAATGCTCTGTCAGGATAATGCTCTGTCAGAATATTGCTCTGCCGGAATAATGCTCTGTCAGGATATGCTCTGTCAGAACAATTCTCTGTCTGGATATCGTTCTGCCATAATGCCCTGCCAGAATAATGCTCTGTCAGAATAACGCGTATTGGTTTGAACCGAGCCATGCCTTCAATAGCCAGTAACTTTTCGTACGGCCGATGTCTTTGGCCAGAGTGCAAGACTGCCTCTGGTTCACCAACCAGAGGCAGCCTAACTTGGTCATGACGACTGTAAGTCTCAGCCATAATTTTTATTTATGCGATTGCTATTCCTCGCTGTCATCTTTGTCTTCATGACTGCACTGCGTAATTTTCGTCTTTGATTTGGTTGCCTAACTGATAAATATGTTGGGCTGCTGCTATCTGATGTTATGGAATAGTATAAATTTATTCATATTTTTAGCAACAATTTTTCCATTTCCATTTAGACTTTCAGTTCCTCAATTTAGGTTTTGTATACTTTCAGGATTTTAGTCATTCATGTTTTAGACTTTAGCTGGAGTGGACTACACGGCACAACTCAATTGTACATATGTGTTTTACTATATATAGTGTGAATACTGAGTGTTTATTTCAACTGAAACCCTTTCCTGATTTTGAGATAGATAAAGAAATAGTCCTCCAGCACTGATGCGTAATGTGTTCTTATAGCAATTGATTAACTATGTGAATAATTGAGTGTCTTCTTAAAGCATTTGATTAACTATGGGAATAATTGAGAGTGTTCTTATAGCACTTGATTAACTATGGGAATAATTGAGAGTGTTCTTAAAGCACTTGATGATCAGTGAACTGTTTTTTTTTTCACTGAATATATTTGATTATTTTAGCCTAATGAACCCATGCATTTTATTTCGCTTGATTGTCTCGTATAAATAATGCGGGATTAAAAAATCAGTTCTAATATTTAGAAAACATAGCAATTATCATGAAAATTTTCTCCATAATGGATCGTGTAAGCATGAATTTCACGATCCTTTATCATGAATTTTGAACGTGAACAGTACATGAATATCATACCCTGTAGCATGAATTTCAGCGAATCTTGAATAATTCATTTCGTCTCCAGGATTGAATTAAAATTATGAACAATTGAAAAAAAGAGCAAATCGCACGTGGTGGTGTAACAATATTGATAATAATACGCATTAAATAGTTTTTTACAATAATAAAAATTTTGCAGCAGGTTAAATTTACAGACTCTCAGCTCATTGTACAACCCTTCAATACGGTGTTAGATCTTGCAGACTAATACGATGTCAGATCTTGCAGACTAATACGATGTCATATCTTAAAGACTAATACGGTGTTCCATCTTGCAGACTAATACGATGTTGGATCTTGCAGACTAATACGGTGTTAGATCTTGCAGACTAATACGATGTCAGATCTTGCAGACTAATACGGTGTTAGATCTTGCAGACTAATACGGTGTTAGATCTTGCAGACTAATACGGTGTTACATATTGCAGACTAACACGGTGTTAGATCTTGCAGACTAATACGGTGTTAGATCTTGAAGACTAATACGGTGTTAGATCTTGCAGACTAATATGGTGTCAGATCTTGCAGACTTATACGGTGTCAGATCTTGCAGACTAATACGATGTTAGATCTTGCAGACTAATACGTTGTTAGATCTTGCAGACTAATACGGTGTCAGATCTTGCAGACTAATACGATGTTAGATCTTGCAGACTAATACGGTGTCAGATCGTGCAGACTAATACGGTGTTAGATCTTGCAGACTAATACGGTGTCAGATCTTGCAGACTAATACGGTGTCAGATCTTGCAGACTAATACGATGTTAGATCTTACAGACCAACACGATGTTACATATTGCAGACTAATACGGTGTTAGATCTTGCAGACTAATACGGTGTCAGATCTTGCAGACCAACACGATGTTACAATAACTAGTGAACTAATCAAGAACTTAACTAGTGAACTAATCAAGAACTTACTAGTGAACTAATCAAGAACAGCGCAGAGATTAAAAGCAGATAATGCCTGCTTAAAAATTGATTTTGTCTGGGTTAAAAAGATACTGGCCGCGTAAAAAGTGCACTTAAAATACACAATATAAGGCTTGCTATGCGAACAACAAGTGGCGTTGAATCGATGATCAGTTCAAGTCTCATTATTGCTACGTATTCAATGAAAGAAATGCGTGGGACCTTGTGAAATTAGCGGCGAATTTTATGCCCTTTTGTGGGTCATACTGACACAGTTTGATGTGTCAAGCGGGCGTTTCAGTGATACGGGCAGAAAGCTCATCATTATTTGGACAATTTCATTAATTTGTTTTTCTGCTGAATAAGGGTATTTTAATGAACCGCTTAAGCTTAGTTCTGTACTATATTCATCAATCTGTTTATGCGTTATTTATTGTCGCATCTTCAAACATTTCATGATTATTTTGAAATTATTTTTTATCAATTTTTATGTTAATATGTGTGCAATTTTTGTTACTGTTCAGATCAACTGTAGAATTTTCTGTCATGCAATCTTGAGGCTTGAGGCATGTCAAAATAAATTTTTCATAAATAAGCTTTTAGAAATCATTATAATTCTGATACAGACGTCCCGTTTAATTAACATAAATAAATAAATTTCTCCGGTACTGATATAACATTGTGATTATCTACGTTTTAATTTTTTCGAATTTTCCACCAGAAATTTTAGAAACAGAGACGATCAAACTATTAAAAAGTTGTAACTAAGTAATGCGTTATTTATTATTTTCTTCGTAAAATTATGTGTCCAAAATAAGGCCGAAAAAAATTGAAGCTTAAACAAAAACACTTCTCAGGACTTTCAAGTACGTATTTGTATACAGATATAAACAATGTATAAGGCTAGCTAAATAAATATAAAATATTATTCATCATAAACATTCGTCGAATTACACTGCAGTCAGACGGCTTCTTTGTCTGCCGCTGAGCCTTTGAAGATCAACAGACAAATGCAGCTGCCGAGCAGGCTATGCACTCAGAAAATTCAGAGGGCCACATTGTCCAAATGGGGAAACACTTTTATGCACGTATCGCTGGTACGCTCTTTCGTGGAGACAAACTACTGTAGGTCGAGTGAGTCATTGGTTATACTATACGTATATATCTAGCAATGAGGCTTGTCATACGTCTATTCATAGGTCTGATCATACAGCTTGTCATAGGCTAGTCATACGTCCAGTCATATGTCTAGTCATATGTTTAGTCGTATGTCTAGTCATATGTTCAGTTATATGTCTAGTCATATGTCTAGTCATATGTCTAGTCATACGTCTAGTCATATGTCTAGTCATAAGTTTAGTCGTATGTCTAGTCATGTGTCTAGTGATATGTCTATAGCCATATATCTAGCCATATGTCTAGTCATATGTTTAGTCGTATATCTACCTAACCTAACCTAATTCATATGTTCAGTCATATGTCTAGTCATAAGTCTTGTTTGCATAAACTTACTCACACCAACAAATCAGATGTGTATGTTTTTAACACGAAAGCAGAAATGAGTAAAGGTTGGCAGAATTTTTTCCCGTAAGCAGGTTTAATTGAAGGCGAGAGAATTTGTTTTATTTACATTTTTTTAATAGTTTCTTCAACATATCGAACAATATATTTCGTTTGCACTGGTAAATCGAAAATCAAGGCACCGATGAACATTTTTTTTTTTTTTTGTTAACGACGTTTTGAATGTTTCAATCATTCATTATCTAGTTAAAAGATGCATTGAGTGATGAAATTTGGATCGACCTATCTGGATCGATCGCTATGTTGAAAAAACTATTAAGAAAATTGTCAATAGAACCAATATTCTCTGGTCTTCAATGAAACCTGTTTTTAATATGATGCATGAAGTGCTTTAAATTTTCATATAATAATTGTGTATAATTATGCAATGATTAATGGCTTTTAATTATATTCATGTAAATTTTTTAACAGAAGCAGGCAATTGTCATTTGAAGTGCACAGGTCTACAAGCAACGTATAAAATGAAGTTCTTAAATTTTCGACAGATTTAAGTCGAGCATTTTCAATTAAATTTTGAAAATTTAAGGTCATATGATGGATATGCAGTTGGCAAACTCTTTCGAAAAGTGTCGTTTTATTGATAAAATAATGTGTTTATGGTGAGAACTGAGGAAACAAGGAATTATTTGAGAAACTTCGGAATATTCCACGAAATACAAATATATTAAATGCATAATAAAAATTATTTAATTTCGCTGCAAGAAGTATATATTGAAATGTTAGAAAAATATATCTGCATATATATTTTCAGTATGTTTCACTAGAAATTGACAAACAGCATTAAAGAATTTTAGTAGCATCGATTATCACTTAACCCATTAAGTGTTTGAACGTGAACAGTACATGAAAATTGGGAAAGAAAATTGAACGAACAGAAAATAATTGCTAGTTTTGTTCCAAATAAATACATTAAACCAACATGAACATGAATGCTGGCTCAAGTTACATAATGAAAACGACGGATTCATCAGCGTACATCATGACACAATGGCGTAAGGCGACAGTGGAAAAACAAAACATGAATGATCAATTAAATTTTGACTCCAATACTGACTCAAATTATGACACTAATAATGATTGGAATTGTAACTCGAAAGATGGCTCAAATTGTGACACATGTAAAGCTTCTTTGATTCACCGATGCACAGAACTAAGATTCGTTGAAGAAAGTAAAAGATCCGACAGACTGACACTAGGCTTGCCTAGTGGCATTCCTGTCATTGACGTGGCACCTAGTGGCCCTGCATTTAATAGTAGTGCATCTAGTGACGCTTGTGCTTGTAGAGGTCCGGCACTCAGTGGCACTGCATCTAGGACATGCAGTGACACTGCATCTAGTGCAAGCAGTGACAAAGCATCTAGAGCACCCAGTGACACTGCATCTAGTGCAAGCAGTGACAAAGCATCTAGTGGATGCAGTGCCACTGCATCTAGAGCAAGCAGTGACAAAGCATCTAGTGCAAGCAGTGACAAAGCATCTAGCGCAAGCAGTGACACTGCATCTAGTGCAAGCAGTGACAAAGCATCTAGTGCAAGCAGTGACACTGCATCTAGTGAATGCAATGACACTGCATCTAGTGGATGCATTGAAAGACAAAGGAAAAGCAGAAGTTGGATAACAGATTGGCAGAGCAGACATAGCTCCACAGCACATATATTGTTCAGAGCAACAGCCATCAACAGATCAACGGTAGTCAACAGATCTACAGTAGTCAACAGATCAGCGGTAATCAACAGAGCAAACGTTATCAGCAGAGAAACGGCCATCAACAGATCAGTTGCTGTTAACAGATCAACTGACGTCAACAAATTAACGGCAATCAACAGAGCAAAGACCATCAACAGATCAACGGCCCTCAACATTCTCCCTCTTCTCTGTTTGATTTTGGCGATCTGTGGTTCGCTTGCAGAAGGTGAGAATTTCACGATTGAGTGCGTGGTTGGGTGGAACTGGTGCTCAGTAGGTATATTTATTTTTTCTCGATGCGGCAGTGGATCGGTCATATCAAATGCATCTAATAAACACTGTCTACTTAATTTATTACAATTATTGACCTTCTCTATTCTGCTGTGAATAGGATATATAAAAAATTTGATCAGTACTCATTGCAGTGAGTGACAGAGAGCGCATTTTCTCGTCCATCCGTGACTTGAAGTCACAGACGGACGGACATGACGAGCGCAATAGCGCCTTTTTATCCATAAATGAGAAAATGCGCTAAAAATTTCGCGCGAGAGGAAAGGCCAAATTCGCATTATCGCCCGGACTTTTTTCGGCCCAGGCGTTGGCAAAACAATCCGGGCCAGCGTCCACTCGAGGCTCCTTAGCATTATTAGATGACGCCACAAAATTATTTCTTATGTGAAAGCTTAGTCGGGAGGCCCGTGGCCCACGAATTCTGGGGCCATCAGAACGATGTCATGATGACTTAACAACGACTTCACAATTTTCTAGTTACACTCAGCGAAATAAGTGAGACTTTTTCTAAATTGCGATGCATGTTTTAGTCTTGTGCCAGCCACTTTTCCCCCGTTTTGTCCAGTAAATATCCTTAGCGGTACCTATTTCAGAGTCGGGCCTTCATCTAAAATTTGTTAGAGTAGTCACTGTTAAATCTATTCGTAAATATTGAATCTGTCACAAATTGTTGAATCTTTTAGTAACTGTTCTGTTACTGTTCTTAAAAGTTATGCCGAAAAATCTTTGATCTACCCCATACTAAGATTCAGAATCATGCTAGTGAGCTGCTCGCAGAATTATCCGTTATCGACATTGAAAATAAAAAAAAACTATGTTAGATATTATTAACGTTGGATAATCGACATGAGTCATAAATATAATAAAACGTTCTTAATAATCCAAAACTAATGTGTATTTTTCTCGACATTGAAAATAAAAAAAATATAGGTTATATTATTAACGTTGGATAATCGACATGAGTCATAAATGTAATAAAACGTTCTTAATAAACCAAAACTAATGTGTAAATTCATTTACCAAACGATTTTAGAAGGGCTTGAGAAAAATTTAAAAGTGATTCAAGAATACTTTATATTTAATTCATGAGGAATTTTCAATAATAACTTAACATAAACAATAATAAGAATTAATAGCTGATTTGGTCGTAGATCTATCAGTCAATCACCGACCGTTCAACGCATCCGACTAATCGCCAACATGAAGCCCGGCGGGGCCTATACTTTCAAAAAAAGTTAAGAGATCGTAAGTATCCCCATCATTTGAATAGCCCTAGTCTGTGATGGCTTCAGTCCCCATCATTTGAATAGCCCTAGTCTGTGATGACTTTAGTCCCCATCATTTGAATAGCCCTAGTCTGTGATGACTTCAGTCCCCATCATTTGAATAGCCCTGGTCTGTGATGACTTCATTCCCCATCATTTGAATAGCCCTAGTCTGTGATGACTTTAGTCCCCATCATTTGAATAGCCCTAGTCTGTGATGACTTCATTCCCCATCATTTAAATAGCCCTAGTCTATGATGACTTCAGTCCCATCATTTGAAAAAGACTCGGTTTTAAGGCCTTCAGTCCCTTTTATTTGAGATGGCCTCGCTTGTGAGGCCTTCAGTCTTCATATATATGGTGGCCTGAAAACCTGTTATACCACGATATCTTGTTCTAAAATCTCTCCATACATAACTGTTTTCAAAGCTTCGTATATAATTGATGTACATTAAACCTTGTTATACGCAATGTAGAGTTTTCAGTTATGAATAAAACTTTTTCCAATAGTCGAAGATGCATTTTATTCTGAATTCTAAGTCATTAATTGCAATTTTTACCTGGTAATCTCAACCTTATGTTAGTCAAATTAAAGCTAAATCCAGTCAACACCGCATATAATTATGGACTATATATTTAAGGTAAATCATATACCCACAAATAAACTATAATCTACATCTATAACAAACATCTGAAATGTGAATGTCTTGCATCCGCCACGTCGGACGATATTTTTTTCCCACATCACAATCCTAATACTGAAAACCGGATAAAATTTTATACCATAAAATTCACAATTTTTATTGTTAAGGTCATACTTCGCGCAACCAAAACACCCCATTGTTTCATAGCGATTATCCTGTATGCTTGATTGAAAGGTATTAAAAAGGAATTTTTCCTATGTCCATCGTTCGCCTTCTTGTTTTTCTTTATTATACAAACCGATAATAAATACTACAATAAATAATAATCCGTAAAAAATTGATTCAATAAAATAAAATGTAGACTTTAGAGTTCATAAAGTTGCAATTTTTGAATAAATCATCCGCTTGGTACGCGTGTGTCGTGCGCAACTTAGATATAGTCGATTTCAAATTACGTGTTTCATTTTAGTACAATGCCTGCTCTCTCCTTACCTGGCTGAAGGAAATATTTGGCATGTATTTAAGTTAGGAATCTTGATCAGATAATTTAGTCGTTTCTAGGCCGTTAATGTTTTCATGCTCGGAGTAAAGCGTTATTAAGATCACGTGCAATATTAATTTGTAAGCAACCATTTTTACCATTGCATTTTTGCTATACAGAAACCGATTTTATTGAGAAGTGACGAAAAACACGCATATTCGAACCCTTCGAAACAAATAGAATTAACGTGCACAATTTCGGCAGTCGAAGTCGCATTTTACGCAGCCAAAATACAGTCCCCATATAATTATGAATTCATCGCTATTAAAATCGTCCAACTTGACAAACACAGTCCCATAAATAAATACGAATTCAGCGCTATTAAAATCGTCTAACTTGCCGCAGGTGTCTCGGGCACAGGCCAATACGACAGGAGCGGCCCACAGCACCGCATCACGTGGGGCCGCGGCAACAGCCACTCTGCTGCAGTCTTCAGCATCCGCCCCCAGAACGTCACTGCAGTCGTCGAGCACAAGGCACGGCTCCCATGTGCCGTGCGCAACCTGGGGCATAAAGACGTGAGTGTTTAAGTGCTGGAGGGATACAAAGACGTGAGTGTTTGGGTGCTGGAGGGTCACAAAGACGTGAGTGTTTGGGTACTGGAGGGTCACAAAGACGTGAGTGTTTGGGAGCTGGAGGGATACAGAGACGTGAGAGTTTGGGAGTTGGAGGGATACAGAGACGTGAGTGTTTGGGAGCTGGAGGGATACAGAGACATGTTTGGGTGCTGGAGGGCCACAAGGACGTGAGTGTTTGGGTACTGGAGGGGCACAAAGACGTGAGTGTTTGGGTGCTGAAGGGCCACAGAGACGTGAGTGACTTGGTGCTAGAGGTTGCTGCCCACGTTAAATTTACGCCTTTGAGGTAATCCTGACAGTGTGGGTGCATTCAATATCGGATGTTGTTGCTTGGCAGAATTTTTTTAGTCGCTATCGACTTACCTCTGGAACTGACTCGACCATCAGCTGGCTATCCAGTTACCAGACCTGATATGCTGTATAATGCACATTAGTGTATAACCGCACCCCGATCCATCCTGTACACCGTAAAGCGCTGTAACCCGTAACCGCTTTATTGAGTTAGGAATGTCGTCTCCAATTTCATCTGTCTTCCCGCCTGTCAAATTGCATTCCTCGTAGACGGCGGGACGCGCGTGTCGGACTGCGGATCGTTTCAGGAGTCGCTGCCGGATAACTAAAGCGAATGTCGATGTGGTGATGGCAATTCATCTAAAAATTGCACGAACTGAAATGGGTTTTGGCAAACACGTTTCAATACAACATCTTGTACACGTTATAGCGCAGTCTGATTATCCTTGAGGTCGCCTGAAGATAACCCAAGCAAAGGATTTCAGCTTATCTTGCAGTTATCTTGTAGATTACCTAAGACTAGAGGCTTAAGTTACCCTAAAAGTTAGCCGAAATTATCTAAGCTTAGAGGTTTAGGCTTTTCTATCGGTAGCCCACGGATTACTTAAGCCTAGAGGTTTAAATTGACCTAGAGTAGCCATAAGCTATGGTTAAGGTTACCATAGATTGAATCTAGACATAACCTATGCCTCAATTGTTTAGGTTTTCATATAGGCAACGCAAAGTATTCTAGACGTGACAATTGAACCTGAGTTTGTAAAGATGCGGTTTTCTTTCATTTATAGTTGAAGATACCAAAGTACAAGCGTTCATAACCCAAATAACGGTTCCAATAAAAGAATTAATTAGTTAGCTATTTAACCACATTCACAATGATATTCACACCGTATGAGGCTATAATGAAACTGGAATATCATGTAGATGTTCTGCTGTAAAATATATTGTGAGGGATAGAAATCGTTCATCGTTTCTCAATGCAACTGAAGCGGTTATATTTCTTTAAGAAATTGTTTATATTTCAAAATTTGGTTTGTCATTGTAATTCGGAGCCTACTGAAGGTGCAAAATGTGGAAGACTAATATTGGCTCAGGCTATGAATACATTGCATGGAGAGATTGTTTTGCATGGAAAGCCGGAGCGGAGGTGTGTGCGTGTGTGTGTGAAGTTAGATTTCGACGTGAGGATGTGTATATGTAAATATAAATAGTAATAGATTTGTTAATATTTGGAGTTCATGTTTATGATATGTTAGTTATTTAGTTCAATACACAAGTCATTTATTTATTTTATTCGGTTCCTTCAGGGAAGCCTCAAATGCCAAAACTGAATCTCAAGTATTGAATTTTCGAAGCACCAAAATAAAAAATATACTAAAGGGTTGACGCACTAGCGTTTATTAATTATTTGAAGTTTCAGCACGTTCATCATTTAAATTTGTATAATAAAGACACTTCTGAAATAAAGTGGTTTAACTATAATACATCAGTAAAATTATACCAATGCGATCATGCAGGCTAGTTGGTGGATCTGAGAGCACTGAAAATATAATTAAAATGCTTATTTTTAATAATGTAAAGGTTACTGAAAAAATACCAAATGATAAATATTGATCAGTCATAGTACTTTCGGATCTATGTGCTTGATAACATGGCAATGGATTTGAATGAAGTCTTAAAGTTGAATGAATAGGAATAATTCGATACAAAATTAAATTTGAATGTAAATTAAATTTGAATTTAAATAAAATTTAAATTTGTCCTCACACAGGTTTCGTGGATCAGACAGCGGGATTTACACATTCTTACGGTTGCCACGTACACCTACACAACCGACGACCGCTTCAAGGTATAAGTTCCTTATTTCGAGTCATGCACTAGCAAGAAAATAATGCTTAATATTGTCCTTATTGTGACACACTTTCTCATACAAAAAATTAATGCTTAATACTGTCCTTATTGTGACGCACTTTCTCATACAAAAAATTAATGCTTAATATTGTCCTTATTGTGACACGCTTTCTCATACAAAAATTAATGCTTAATATTGTCCTTCTTGTGACACACTTTCTCATACAAAAAATTAACGCTTAATATTTTCCTTATTGTGACACAATATCTCATACAAAACGTGTGCAAAGAACAGAAATTTGTCTTAATTTCTCCAGAAATTTGTTCTGGAAATCTGACTAATCTACATTGTAATTTTATTTACAATTCGACACAACGGTATAATTTTCAAATTTCAAATAGGCGATAGCCAGACAGAAATTGAAAACTACACTGCAAAGTTATCATACAAAGAAGAATAAGTTATCACTCATAACACTTGCGATAGTTAAAACATCTTTCACAATATTACAATTCAAATCATTCAGGTTCGAGGCTCTCAAATTGAAATCAACGTCTCGATTTTCCCTAACAAAATTTAGAGTCGCCCCAGCTTCTGGTAACCCAAATCAGAAGCTGCCGCGTCTGTAAATTTTCGCTGGGTTGTAGCGTCGCGCTCCTGGCGGCTGCTGATAAATCTGGGCAGTCTTCCCGTCTTCACTTAAGCCGCTAAAAGTTCACTCAGTCATCGTAATTCCCGAGCTAATTATCAGAACTTTTAATAGCGCTGTTCTTATGGCCAGAGAAATGGAACATATTTTAGCTAGAATGTGTTTTGCTACTTGACGATATGCAGGACTCACGCCGTTGCGGAGAGATTGTCTTGAGAAATGAATTGTAAAACTGACACGTTTGACTTCTGAGAATGTCTTGCGGCTGTTCTGAGTAGACGAAATTTCTTCGGTGGACGGTCGGAAAATGTGCCCGGTATAGTTTGATGAAAAATGGAAATGTATAAGGCAATGTTAATCTAAAAATAGAAATAACCCAATCATAATTAACTGAAACAGGGAAACGTCACCGGCATAGTTTACTAAAAAATAAAAATGTTACCGGTTTGCTCAACTGAAAATAGAAATGTTACAGGTATATTTTATTGAACAATAGATATTTAACAGGTGTGGTTTACTGGAGAACATAATTTAATAATTAACTGAAAAATAGAAGTATCATCAATATAATTTAGTGGAAAATAGAAATATCATCAGTATAGTTAAGTGAAAACATGTTATAGGTTAGAATATTAGGCCAAATTACCTCAATAGCTATACCATTGTTAAGGAGTTATTTACGTTTTATGTTAATAACTAAGGATTTCATAAAATTGGTTTCGCGATACATGTCAACTCAAGTGGTCTTGTTGCTGATTTTTTATCATGTATTTTGTTGCTGATTATTTTATCTTAAGAATTCGCTAAAAATACAGATAAAAGTAGAAATATCGGGCAATGTTCACTTGCATGTAGCACAACACGGCGGCGAGGAGCCATCAGGCGCTCTAATCGACCGCTGAAAATTAGCCATACCTCCTCACATTCAGAAAACGACTGGGTCAATTGTCCAAAAGTCGACTCACTTTCTGCCCTCTTCCGCCTTTTTACCGGGCCATACTTAGTCAGGCTGACCCACGCAAGATCACAAAGTGCATCAATATTCTGGACAAAGTCTCAGTTATTTGTGTGAGTGCACAGGTGCCTTAAGAGCGGCCACAATTATTACCGTAAATCGACACGATGGCCCGCCTATTAAACGCTGGAGCCCCGCGCATGCGCTCTATAATTGCTCTGCTATCGCTCCATTAACATGCGCAATGAACTCTGCACTGTGAAGTAACTATCGTTTCTTAACCTCTTATCGGGCCTATCCACTGAACAGTTGCTCTTAATTTTCATCAAGAACTGATAAATTTTGATTCGTATTTATCTGTGGTATATCACGAAATTAAAGCTAAAAATTGTTGAGTTTAAATAATTGTGGATTCGATTTCTTTAATAATATCTTTGATAGTTACTAGAGCTTCGATAATGATTTTTATTCCTTGTTCACAACCGTCAAGTTCTTGAATAACTAAGGAAATAACCCCCTAATCGCTATGCTATTAGCATCTAAATCTAAACTAATTTAAAAAATAATTGATATTTTATCGATTTATTCAGATATAATAAATCGAATCTTCTACGACAATTTGCTGCTATGCATTTGATAGCATTCAAATGTCACTCAGAAAATGGCTGGGTTGTTCAAATAATGACACACTTTCTTATGAATTGCACGAGCAGTTAGCAAACGCAAATCGATCCGCCCATTTACAGACCAAACTAGGTCAGGATGGCAAAGTCCCACTAATTCCCACTCGCTTTCTGACAAAGTCCCACTCATTTCTCTGAGAGCATGTTAGTGACAAAGTCCCACTCATTTCTCTGAGAGCATGTTAGTGACAAAGTCCCACTCATTTCTCGGAGAGCATGTTAGTGACAAAGTCCCACTCATTTCTCGGAGAACATGTTAGTGACAAGTCCCACTCATTTCTCTGAGAGCATGTTAGTTTGCTTAATAACGATGGCATGTATGAAACAAGATTAGTTTTTTTCTGTTCAACTTTAGATGGCATTTGAAGTTAGTACGTAGTTCAATATAACTTTATCTCCTATTGACATATTCATGGAGAACTCTCACCACCAGCGAACAAGGGAACAGTGCAGAATTATTGTTCACAAGAGTGCAAATAACAGCAGGAATAATTCTAAGCAATTGCAAAATTTGGAAATTTTGCCATCTTCGGTCCAAATTAAAGCCTACCCTATATACATCGCCTTTTGCTGATCTCTCGTAGAAAACATAGTTTAAGTTCCTTACACCTCTTTCACCTCCGATGCCTCTACTCCCTAATGTAAATCTGTCTTTACTGTCTGGACAAACTCTCAAATGTTCGATACAAGATTTTACGGTTTATCAACCATTACCATGTTCCGGCTTTATATCTCCACAAACACTAATCGGAAAACATAAAATCTCCCCTACAAACATTTTCCTCAATCAAGAAGCGTGAAAACCCCGCGAAATACAAATTAAATTGGGTCAAAAACATACAAATAGAGCACAAATCATTTTCCATTTTCAATATATACGTAAATAAATTATTATGATGTGCAACACGTAAAAAACTAAACCCATCGATAACTCCGCACAGCACCATCCTTTCCAGAATGTTGTTCACCCGCAAACTCGACCAACGAAGAACGCAATTCAGTCCCAATAATTTTTTTGTATCCTCCAGCCATTTCCTATTCTTTTTAGCGCATTTTCTCATTTATGGAAAAAGCGCGCTACTGTGCTCGTCATGTACGTCCATCCGTCCGTGACGTGAAGTCACGCTCTCTGTCACTCACTGAAAAAATGCGCTCTCTGTTACTATTAAAATGAGCTCTCTGTAACTCACTGCCGTGAGTACTGTTTAATTTTTTGAGCTTTCTGACCACTCTCTACCACCTCTTGTTTTTTTCCGATTTCTTCTCGGTGGCAGCACCAATACAACCAAAATTACTTGATTGATCGTCGGCAGCTACTCCGAAAAATATCATAGAATACCGCTGGTGATGAACGCTAATCTGAAAGGATTGATGTAAAAATTTGCATTTCGATTAAATCATAGGATCTCTTTGAAATCGTATTCAATTATGAGAGAAGTTAAAGGGCCACGGTTATTTAAAGAATGGTATGAGATTGTTGAACTCGAAGATTACTTGTTAATGAAATATTTTGTTGCACTTGTTAATAACTCCCGTAACTGTTTAATTGATTAATTTTGGCTAATGTAAAATTAAATAATTATGCAAATGTATTAATTAATAAGGGTTAGTTAAGGTAGATGTAGCTTGAAGGAACTCTCCAACTGACCTATATTAGCTTAAAATTTAAGGTTACAGATAAATCATTATTGAAATACTTTATTGCACAACTGTTTTTCTAACAAACAACACCTAAAACCAGTTAACACAGCAGTCCCATCACTAGTTAACCCTAAAACCTTCCTCGCCCCAAGTGCTGCAGCAATTGCCACTGTTAGTGACATAGTTACCGATTAATTACTAAACCACCACTAGTTAACCCCACAATCCCGCCACCAGTTAACCCCATAACCCCACCACTAGTAACCCCACACCCCCACCACTAGTTAACCCCACACCCCCACCATCAGTTAACCCCACAACCATGGGGTGTGTTAAGGGGTTTAGGATGTGTGGATGGATACGAACGTTGCCTTATACGTCCAGGGAGTGAGACGAGCGTGCGTATAAATATTACGAAATACGTCATGGTTTAGACAGGTTTGGGGTGTATGAACACCATCTTCCTACACGTCCTGGCCCTATCAAAATTTTGACTTGGTGGCGACCCTGAATTAGGAACCGCCTAGGACTCGGAACGTACGTAAATCAGCTTCTCTATGTCCGCTTCGGCTCAGGGTTTGAAGGGCAGCCTCTGGGCAGCTTAATTGCTAGCTCGGCATGACTCGGCTCGGTCAACCCTTCTCATACTCTGAGGCGACTATGAAGTCGGACAGGAGATTCTGACCAGAAACTGATTTCGATCGGATGGCCAAGCAGATACAGAATGACTCTGCGGCGAGTGTAACAACTATTCAGCCAAACCCTAGGCTGTCCCCGAATTTTGTTCGGGGGTGGGTGGGGGTATTGGAGAGAGAGAGAGAGTATATGTGAGTGTGTATTGAAAAGGAAGAGAAGGCGTTCATGTGTTACAGGACGGGTGAGGGTATTGTGTATGTATTGCTAAGGCAGGCAGAAAAATGGGTGGAGTGTATATTCGTGTTTAAGGTCTCAAGAGATCGAGAGTCTCTTCCATATTGATATCACTTATTCCAAGAAGTGGAACTAACATGCATTATGATGGAGAACACTGCGATGTGGGTTAACAAGAAAGTAAACAATATTATTTTCTTTAACATCAGTGAAAAATAATCTAAGAGAATTACAACAGCAAACACAAGTGAATAATAAATCGTCGGCTGAATGAATACATTTATTATTCAGAGATATAAACTGTCTGGAATTGTGCAGACAGTAGAGCTTCAACAGCGTCTATCTTCTAGGATAATATTTTTTTATCTCTGTAAATTTTACCGCTCTGCGGAGTTTGACAAAGACATCTTCTGCATTCTTCAATAAAGCCAGTAGAGAGATTTTTTGCCAGTAGAAATATTTATTTTTTTATAAGTTGCTTCAATTTTTTATAAGTTGCTTCAATAATTCGCTGCTGTTGTTTCGCTGTTATTTTTCTCCATGCATTTTCTTCACAATATTTCCTGGGGTCTTTTTTGCATGGTCTGCTCCTGGGGTCTTTCTTATTGCGTGGTCTGCAGCTGTAAGCACCTTCCTTCTTTATCGCGGCATTAATTCAGTTAATATAATTTTTCATACAAATTAATTTAGGCAATGAAAAGATTACTTAAGCAATCACTCCATTTACTTATTATAACAACAATAACATTTTTTATATTATTTAGTGCCCCTACAGATTATTAAAAGATATATAAAACAGCGTTGTTGTTTTTTTAATTATTTCCCGTAGCTTTTCTTGCATCTGGCAACTCACTTATAGTATATGGGGGCGCAATGCTTTATTGAATATTAGTTATTTATCAGTTATCTCTATTATTATTTTTCGTTATTCTTAGTTATTCAGGTTTTTATAGTCACCACTGACGTGACCTCGCCTAGGAATCCATTATCCTTCGCGGTTTTGCTGTGTGATATCACCACGGAAATTACGTGGGTCAATTAGCCGTTTTTATTTTTATGTTATTTGTGCCTGTGTTGTTTGGTTATGCTCCTAGTGATCGTGAATATTCGCTGTTATATTTTTTCTTTATTCATGTAATGCAAGCCGTGATATATTTTTGCACTTCTAGTTTATATTAAAACTTTTAAACTAGTGTATTGATTATGTTTGCAGAAAAGCTAAGAAACAGGAACTTATTCACGTTAAAAAGTTTAGAGGAGATAGGCGGCCTAGAGAAAACGCGCAATTTTGATTTTTCACTTAACGATGGTTGTTTCAATTATTATTCCGTTCATTTATTTAATTTTATCAATCCTTCTGCTTTTTGATACCAAGACTTCTCATATTATATCATACGCTTAATGTTTGTGAGCCGCAGACAGCTTTATTTTTCATCCTTATTCATCTATATAATATAATATACTGTATATTATATATTATATTATATATGTTATTATATATAATTATATATACAAAACATAATTGCACTTTACCGGAATATTAAATATAATTAATTATATAATTATTATATTATATTATATATATTATAAAATGTATTACAATATATTATGGAGATAATAATTTTTCATCATATTCGTTGTATGCTTCATTTTAGCACGCGGTATGCTAGCAAGTCCTCCGTTAACGCCTCCGTTACCCGGCGTTATGGCTGGCGTGAACCCATTGACCTTCCGTGGCTGGGAGGGACACGTGTCGCCCCTGCCAGCTTTTATTAGCATGTTTTAATATTTATGTTAATATTGCCTTCAAATAGGTTCATAACGTACTATAATATTCATGCATCAAATATTCTGTTTCTTCAATATAACAAGAAACATTTATTTTCTAATGACATTCACATTTATATCAGTTATTTTTAATTTTATCAGTTTTTTAATCAGTTATATATAATTTTCTTTTTAAATATTCACAAAAATTTGATGCAATTATCTCATGTATATTTGTTTGCTATTATGAATTTAAGTGGAATTACTCGTGAATTTTGTTTTCTATAGTGGAATTCTGTGGCACGGAAAAAATTACTCGTATTATATTGATATTTTTAATTTGTTAACTGATAATTTCGTTTTTCCAGGCTAAAAGTTAATGTTTCTTTTCTCCTTCATAACAGGAATTAAAATGCATTTTTGACTAAAAACATTGCATCCAAAATTCATTTTTGCAGCTGGAAAATGACCGGATGATGGTATTGGATTTGATATTTGAAAATTATAACAAATTAGTCAGAAAATTGTAGCTACAGATTTTATTGTCAGCATTATTTTAATGATAATTTTAATTAAGAATTTTAATAGTCATTGGATGAGAAAGGACGGCTAATGAGCCCGTTTTTTACAAGCGATATAATAATAAAAGTTAGGCGTGTGTTACGCCATAAGTGAAGCTGAGGCTCGTCATGTGTTCTGGTTCTGGGTTTTTTATGTGAACGATTAACAGTCGCAGGGAATATGATATTTCTGGGTCTTAATTATCGCGGATAATTCATAAAAGATTGATGTACACAATGCTGGATGTAAAAATTTGCCTAATTAAGGGGGAATTCAAGTTTAAAAATAATGGAAAGTATGTTACAAGGCAAAATGTTCTCGCTGAAGTTAATTGCCCAAGTTAATAACAATTTGTCCAACAGAAAGCCCTGACTCGCGTTATCTGTTAATATAAAATTATTTGAAAACTATGCATAATACGTATAAGGCAAAGAATTTCCCTCACTGAATACTTCTGTAATTCTTTTAAAGAGAAAAAAATGGTTAAATTTGATACTAAGTCTCGTTCGATAGCGTATAAAATCTCGATTCAAATATGTGATATAATCCGATGACAAGAGTGCACAACTAAATGGCTCCACTTGGAGACAGAGAATAAAGAAGTTAGAATAAAAAATAAAAAAAATTCATGCTAAATTGTGTCAATTTTTTTCAAAGTTCGTAGCACCAAAAATGTTCAAATGCACAGACAAAAAATAATTTCCTTTGAAATTCCCAAACACATGCCAACGATGAAACTTAAAATTAGATTATAACTTGTGGAAAACAAACTTTCATTTTCTTCGCTATATTGCAACACCAAAAATATACAACATTTAACAAAAAACTTCATTTATGTTGGGTGGAAGATGTACAAGAAGCGCAGATCGCAAGCTTCCCGCCCCAAACACACGCCAATAATGAAGCTTAAAATTATCTTATAACTTGTGGAAAAAAATTTCATTTCTTCGCTAAATTGTAACACAAAAAATATACAAAATTCAACATAGAATTCATTACTGTTGGGTGTCAGATGTACAAGAAGCGCAGATCGCCGGCCCCTCGGAGCTGTACATCCAGACGGGCTCGACCATCAGCGTCTCCTGCAGCGTCGCTGCCGGGGCTGACATCGTCGGCAACATCCGCTGGCAGCACGGCGTGCTGACACTCAACTACAGCTCCCCCAGGGGCGGCATCAGCATGGAGGTGAGTGCTGACATCATCAGCAGCACGGCGTGCTGAC